>NW_024383474.1:0-119188 GCF_016835505.1 Polypterus senegalus
GAACTAAGCATAAAAGAAGTGGTGAGGTGGTCTTTTGCTGTTATGATAGATAGATAGATAGATAGATAGATAGATAGATAGATAGATAGTAGATAGATAGATAGATACTTTATTGATTCCAAGGAAAATTCACATACTCCAGCAGCAGCATATTGATAATAACAATATTAAATTAAAGAGTGATAACAATGCATGTATAACAGACAATAACTTTGTATAATGTTAACGTTTACCCCCCCGAGTCGCATAGTGTGGGGTCTCCTCAGTCTGTCAGTGGAGCAGGATGGTGACAGCAGTCTGTCTGATGCTGAAGCTGCTCCTCTGTCTAGAGATGATCCTGTTCAGTTGATGCAGTGGATTCTTCATGATTGACAGGAGTCCGCTCAGCGCCCGTCGCTCTGCCACGGATGTCAAACTGTTCAGCTCCGTGCCTACAATAGAGCCTGCCTTCCTCACCAGTTTGTCCAGGCGTGAGGTGTCTCTCTTCTTTATGCTGCCTCCCCAGCACACCACCACGTAGAAGAGGGCATAAATAGTTTTATGCACTAAAACTTTGGAATATTTAACCAACAGAGATATACTAGGCTAATACTGAGAATCAATTAAAAAAATCCTAAAAACCCACTTTTTAATTTGGCTTTATCATAGCTACATTTTAAATCTACTTCTGATAGATCCAATTGAATATTACTTGTAGAACTTGAATAATACTGAGAGAAATAATACACAAATTGACAGAAGAAAACTCTGGCTGTTGTCACAGGAGTCAAAAATTCCATGTGTACCTGTACCGAACGAGTTTCACTATTATCACTGACCACAGGCCATTTTTAGAGCCGTGAGAAGGAAATTGTTTAAACACCCCAATAATTTAACCTTGAATGCTCACAGGATCATTGCTCTTGAATGCATATGCGTGTGCACTTCAGTATCACTTAGGAAAAGAAACCATTAATGTGGATGTGTTAAGTCACTTACCCTAAAGAAGTTTGATGTTTCTATAGTGTCTGAAGGTCTAATGCTGTAATCTCCCAACCCCTTTTGCAGGAAGCAACTCCATATTAATGCCAATGAAATGGGAAGTCCAACAAGCTTATATAGGTGCGATGGTCATGTGTTCACAAACCTTTGGATATTTGATATATAATACCCTAGTATTAGTTCATGAGAATAGACGGTGCTATTTTCTCTTAAAGTTTAACTCCTGTAAGGTTTTTTTTAAGCTTCGTGTTGGGGAAGCAGTGACCCAGTGATAGTGGTCCTGCATTGCAATAAGAAGATCTGGGTTCTGTCCCAGGCTTCATCTGCATGGAGTTTGTATGTTCTCTCCATGTGAGTTTCCTCCAGATTCTTCCTACGGTAAAAAGATTTGCTGCGATGGGTTGGTGCCTTGCCCAAGTGTTGTTCCTGCCCTGCACTTGATGATTGGTAGGATAGGCTCCTTTGACCCTGCTCTGGATAAGTGGGATAAGGAAATGAATGGATGTTCCTTGTTGTTTTTTTGATGTTTTCTTTATTAGTGTGGAGTGTGGTGCATGGAGTTTCGGAAATAAACAGTAATTAAAGATACCCTCCTTATAAGAATTTATTTTCAGTACATAATACCTTCTATGTTTCAAAGACCTGTATGTTTAGTTAATTGATAACTCTTGAACAACCTTGTGTTACTGAAGGTGGGTTCATGCCTAAGTGTGCTCTGAGATGGTCTTGAATCTGATACTGCTAGGATAGGATCTGACCCGTGCCACAACAAGCTTTCTTAACACTAGAATTCCTGAAGCCCATGAAATAAGCCAAAATGCCAGGCCACCTTAAATTCCTTTACACCTACTTATCAGCGACTTTGTTTCACAAATGTTTTCATCAGCACAAGCAGCAAGCAGCCTGCTATCCCATCCTCCATTGCTTCCACCTTCAGCTAAAGTTGCTTCAGTACACAAGCAATGGTACTGAGAATGCAGACAGACTTCTTCTTTTTGGGCACATACATTGTCAGCATGGCACTGCCAGATCTGATCTAGCGTGGAGAATTGCTCAAGTATATGAAGCTCTCATTGCACTTTACATAACTATTGTTACAGTTCTGCCTTTGTCCAGAAACGGCTCCATAAGCTTTTTGACCACGGTCTCGAAAGTCTTTCTCCTGTGGGATGACTGGAATCTTTACCTGAATAAGAAGTAGCATTGCACATGTACTTTGCCAGCATGCCCTTGTCGATCAAACAAAGGAAGCTCTGCAGTCTACTTGTGACTTTACGCTGTAGGAAGTAAGTAAATAAATCAAGGTAAATAACATTCAATTTGACTTCTATATAATTAACATATAACTGTTTCTTATGTAAAGACCATCACAAAACATAATCACAAACAGGACTGCACAAGACATTGGCGAGTCTCTGTAAGCCGTGCTGTTTCTTTGAAGGACTGGTGTGGGGCAGACTGACTGGCAGGATGGCGCCCAACCTGTTGCTACATCCAAACGGTGCCATCTTTCACCTTTACGCCTGGTGCATTGTTCTTATATGTGAGTGGACATTTCTTGTGGTGAGGACTTCCTCTTCTCTTTCTCCGATGTAGAACCCTTGTCCTCATCTGAGTTCACCTCTGCTATAGCTCGTTTTTATTTGAAAACAGCAGTGTCAGATCGGGAGGAGCGTGAATAAAACTGAATAATTAAAAAAGCTTTTAAACTTTTTTAAGTACCATAAATTAACACCAAGTGTTACAGACTCAAATTAAATGTTTGTTTTTATTCTATAAATGTAATAATAATAGCAGCTCACTACTCAAAATGGTAAATGCAGGAAAGACCCAGGATCTAACCTGCAACTTCTTGACTATGAAACAGTGTTTCTTGCCTCTGCACCACCCAATCAGACATGTCTGTGTTGTACTCTAGCCCAATTTCTTTTTCTTTGGTTATATTCTTGAATAAATGCGCACTTGTTTTATTATATGGTGGCACGGTGGCGCAGTGGGTAGCGCTGCTGCCTCGCAGTTTGGAGACCCAGATTCTCTTCCTGGATGCTCCCTGTGTGGAGTTTGCATGTTCTCCCCGTGTCTGTGTGAGTTTCCTCCCACAGTCCAAAGACATGCAGGTCAGGTGCATTGGCAATTCTAAATTGTCCCCACTGTGTGCTTGATGTGTGTGTGTGTGTGTGCCGTTTGGTGGTCTGGAGCCCTGCCCGGGGTTTGTTTCCTGCCTTGCACCCTGTGTTGGCTGGGATTGGCTCCAGCAGACCCCCGTGTCCCTGTAGTTAGGATATAGTGGGATGGATGGATTTTTTGTTTTAACTTTTCTGAAAGTCTTTATTTGATATTTGGACTTCAGTCTTCACACATTATACACCACGTCAGCATTTTGCCATTTTTATAACATGAAAAAAGTTTCTGTTCAGGTTATGTGTTCAGGGTTTCTTGCTTCGCATTTCCTCTCATCCTACACTTACATAGATTGTTGTAGACACGGAACACACATGAAATGCATGTATCCAAATAACGATCTATTATTTACCATCTACAACTTCAGGCACCGCACACCCAAATAAACAGACTTGAGCTGGGAGAACTTTGTATCCAACTTCTGCTGCCTCGGTGGGTGATGAGTGAGCAGGGTGCTTGCTGCCAGTGCTGACTGACATATTTGCAAATTAGAGACGCTGATGGAATGGTGCGAGGGAGTTTAAGGGAGCCCGGCATTACGACTTTTTTTGTAGGCTTCAGAGGATTCTAATGTTAAGTGACTTTGATAATGGATGGATGGATAGCATTAACTGAACTGACATAATTCAAATGAAGGACTGCTGGACGGTGAGAGTCAATTCCCGTTTTGCTTGCACGTTTTCCAGATGGACAAAGATCATTGTGTATTGGCAATAACTACTCTCAATGCAAGTAGAGTTTTACCCATCCACACTACAACATCATTACATGTACAGATTTTAACTTATTATAACTGCTAATTCCTTTCACTGTTTGAAAAGTTGACTTTAAATAAAAAAAAACCATACCTTATTATAATGATTTATTATTGTTTTAAAACTAGGTACAGTTGATGCAAAATACTTTATTTAAATAAATAGGGGTGGAGGTTTAGGTGGAAATGATCACATATTCATCACAGAGTTAAAACTGAAAGGAAAACAGTGTATTTAAATTTCTAAGACAACTCAAAAATATCATTTCCACAGAACCGACAGGCAGAGGTAGTTGGTTGTTGTCAGTTATGAGGTGAAATGATAGTTTAGAATTTTTCTAAAGAAAAAACACACTTGCTAGTCCAGAGGGTTGCGAACTGTCTATGGATACAATGCCTACCTCAAATACGGTAAGTTTTCTAGGTTACTGATACATGAATGCATATTTTGTGTTCAGTAAATGTTAACTTTATACTGTTACAGAACTAATGACCTTTACTATAGAATTTCAAGCATTTTCTGCTTTCTACACTCAGCAAGGAAATTTATTCTTTTTTTTCTATGTGAGCTGTTTCCGTTTCCCGCAAACACAATTTAACAGCTTCTTTATACTAGCTGAATAGATAGTACATATTATGTCATTTACAAAGCAATAATTTACTTTGGGATTAGCGTGTGTTGTGGTGTGCAACGACTGGCCCATTCAGGGGTTAAAGGTATGCGACTGGCAATGGAAAACAGAAACAACAAACTATGTGTATTGAGTACGTGTAAGTAAAAATGCCCTGTGATACACAGTCTGATAAATTGCCTTTGGCCACTGTAATGCATTAATCTAAAATGTTGGTTGAGAAATTTATGTTTTTTAACTGAGCTTTGGATAGGTTTTTTTTTTTTGTATTATTTATATTGCACATATGTAAGTTCCTTATAAAAAACAATAAACATGAAAGCTTTTGAAATCTACCCAGATTATACTTTTACTTGACGCCTGTTTATTACATGATCACTGTAAGTAATTTAGATTTACAAACTATATATATTCAGACATGTTTGTGGCACTTAGTGAAAGGTTAAAGGAACATTCATTATGATATGGAATTCCAACTGGATGGGTCATGTTAACTGGTTACAGCAACACCTGAGGAGTTCTGAAATGTCAGAGGTGCTTTTGAAGTTATATTGTAGTGACTACTGTAGGTCTCTGAGCTTTAAATGGGAAGATCACTGGTCCAGTTCTTATGTAAGTCGCTTAACCTCTCTGTGCTCCAACTGTAAAAAAAACATAAAATGAGTGAAAACGTAGCTTGTAAGTTACCTTGGATAAAAGTGCCCAGGTAATTATATACCATAACAAGAACAATAATGAAAGTATAATAATAGAAGAGAAGGAAAATACACAAGTTAATTTTAAAGTGTGTCTTTACCCAATTCTGTCATAAAGAACTCTGAAAACTATAAAACAGAGAAAAGTTTCAAGAAGAATGGAGAATTTTAATGTACAAAGATAAGTTGTTTCCTGAAACATCCTGATATTTTTTTATTTTTCAGTTATGATTTTGCTTTTATGTGTATTGTTTTGCTATTGGAATTATACAAGTTAAATGTATGTCTTCTTAACATTTTGCTTTCTTTAATCCATTGAGGTTGAGTATAGTTATGTCAACTACAATATCTAAAACAAATGAATTCCCGGGAGCAACACATAAGGAATGGTTTAAACTTAAAACGTGTACTAAAATAATAGATATCAGTGCTAAAAATTTTAAACCAAAATAAAAGCAAGTTGAGAATAAAGCCAAAGATTAAATTGGCAAAAGAGAATTCTTATCTCATTATGTAAAAGATTTGGTGGTGCTCAGGGGGTTTCCACACTACTTACAAAGCCAAACGTCAGTGATTTTTTTATTTTGTGTTGGATTTATGTTTTGGTTTCTGCATGCAAATTTTATTAGCCTTTTAGTTTCGGTGGCAAGTAGTAGGGGGAGCAACAGACTGTTATCATAAACTGGACTTGTGGTTGTGTTGATTTATGACTCAGCATGTGCTAAATTTATAAATACTTGCTTAGGTGCATTGGCGATGCTAAATTGTCCCTAGTGTGTGCTTGGTGTGTGTGTGTGCCCTGCAGTGGGCTGGCGCCCTGCCCGGGATTTGTTCCTGTTTTGCGCCCTGTGTTGGCTGGGATTGGCTCCAGCAGACCCCGTGACCCTGTAGTTAGGATATAGCGGGTTGGATAATGACTGACTGACTGACGACTGCTTGCTGAAAAATTTCCAGAAAATGTGCAAAAAAAATGGAAATATAATTGTTTTAGTTTCAGTTTTGTTTTGGGCCTCAACAACATGTAGCAAAGGATTAAGTAAGTTCCCTATAAAATATTTAGCCCACAGCACTGTTTTCTTTTTTGCTTTTCTCTTTTTTGTAGCCGTGTGACTCTTATATAATGGCACGATTTGGTTTTTAGAAGTTGTCAGTCTTGCAATCCAGTTATTTCCTAGTTTCTATAACACCTCTGTGCATATTTGGCTTGGAGATTTTTTTCAAAGTTCAACAATGCAATACTTCTAGTATTACAGGTTTTAAACCATACCTGATTAATCAAACATGGCTTAGTAATAATTTTTGTCCAAATAACATTTTCTGATAATGACATCAGCTAACTTTGTTACTGCAGTTTTGTCCAGCGATTAGTTACTCAATCGCTGTTGTTTGAAAAATTAATAACAGTTAACTCTAAGAAAAAGCTATAATCCTTAGCTCTTTTTAAATAACAGTCAGTAAGGAAAATGCAAAAATATGAAGTTAACCTTGCCATCAGTTAGGATGTATCTTAGGTTTGTTCTGTCATAGACAGGACACTTAGAAGGAATCAGCAAAGTCTGCCATGTAGGGCTATAGTGGCTGCAGGTTTTTGTTCCTACCCAATTTCATAAAGAGATGTCAGTTATTGATAATTTAGCACTTTTACTGCTTAGGCAACATTTGAACATTTATTTTAGTTGTCTCACTTATTAACATTTCCTGCCCATTTGTTTGTTAAATACATCAAGGGTGCCACTCTCTCTGAGAATAGGGAAACAAACTGGCAGTAGTATCTGGCCAAACCAAGAAAGGCTTGGACCAGCCACTTGGTTTTTGGATGGGGCCACTTCAGTATGGCATCTACTTTGGAACACTGTGGTTTGACTGTACCACCACCCACCAGGTAGCCTAAATATTTGGCCTCATCCAATTCAAAGAAACAGTTCTTAGGATTGATACAAACTCCAGCCTTTCCAAGTGTCTGGAGCACAGCCTGAACCTACTCCAGGTGTTTCTTACTTGTGTCGGAATAGATGACCACATCATCCAAGTAGGTGGCACTATAGGAATTGTGGGGCTGTAGCACTTTATCCACAAGACGTTGGAAGATGGCAGGTGCCCCATACAATCCAAACAGAAGAACCCAATATTACCAGTGTGCACTAGGGGTGTTAAACACTGTCTTGGGCTTTGCGGAATCCATTAGAGGAACTTGCCAGTACCCCTTTGTCATGTCAAGAGTGGTCTTTGATTTTCAAGTCACTTGAGGAGGTCATCCACTCTCCACATTGGATAAGCGTCAAATTGGGAGACTTGATTAAGGCAATGGAAGTTATTACGGAATCTCTAGCTTCCGTCTGGCTTAGGGACCAAACCGATTGGGCTGGACCAATGACTATGACTCTCCTCAATTACACCTGGATCCAGCATGCATTTGATCTCAAGCTCCAATTCATCACATTTTGCTTCTGGTAGGTGGCATGGCCACCCCCGAACAATTAGTGAGGTTCAACCAGTTTCTCACTCATCACCTCAGGGATGGACAGGATTACTGCTTCGAGCTCCTGTTTTTGATGGGGCATCAAATTAGGGCTGAAGTTAAGGTCATTTTTATGGGCAAAAAGTGAACGGGGCTGGCCAGAGTAAGGGTCAGGTTCCCTGTCCCTCCACGGCTTCTACAGGTTGATGTGATAAATCCATTCGCTCAGTCAACGATTCGGTTTCACCAGATAGTCAATGAGCACTTTTTGCTCAATAACTTCATATGGGTCCTGCCAATCGGCCATTAATTTGGAGTGTGAGGTGGGCACAAGCACCATGACACAGTCTCCACGGCAGAATTTCCAAAGTACCGTTCCACGATCATAACATCAGGCCTGCACTGCTTGAGCCTTTTCCACATTTTCTTTTAATATTTGTCTAATTTTTCCACATCTATTGTGTAACTGATATATTCTAGAATGTTAGTGAAAGGGAGGACCTCTTCCTTCCAACCTTCTTTTTGAATATCCAGTATTCCTCAGGAGATACCCAAGGAGGCCTGAGGCACTTCCTGATAGACAAAAAGTATGAGGAGGAGCTGTTTCCAGTTCCTTCCATCCTCACATTTGTTTGAGAGTTTGATTAAACCTCTCTATGAGACCATCAGTTTTAGGATAGTATACTGAAATCTTTAAGCGTTTGATTTTGAGCATCTTGGCAACATCCCTGACACTCTACAAGGTGAAAGGCGTCTCTTGGTCTGTCCAGACTTCTTTAGGAATTCCAGCTCACATAAAGACCTCTAAGAGTTCCTGTGTGATAGTTCTGGAATTGGCTACTCTCAAGGGGATAGCCTTGTGATAACAAGTAGCATAATCAGTGAAGACTAGAATACATTTATGTCCTCTAGCAGAGGGATCAAGGTGTTCTACGATGTCAACCCCTATACGTTCAAAGATTTTAATCAGAGGAAGGGGAACCAATAGATCACGGTCCTTCTTAGGAATCTGACGTAACTGACACTCTGGATATGAAGCACAGAAATGTTGGAGCTCTTCATGTATTCCTGACCAATAAAATCAGAGTGTGATTCTCTCAAGTGTTTTGTCGGCTCCCAGATGTGCGCCTAGGAAGTAGTTATGTGCAAATTCACTGACCTGCTGCCAAAAGGTCCGTGGTACAAGCAACATTGACCTCACATCCCCCTTGTGCTCAGCTACTCAATATAATAAGTCAATTTTCTATAACAAAGTGGGGCCCAGATGGCAAAGGATGTTTACTGAGACTACTGCATTCTTGGAAAAATTAAGGGAATCCTCATTTCATTGCTCCCGTTTGTCTAAATTGAAATTGTAGGGTATTATGGGGATCAGGACTGACCTCAGTGGGAGGAGCGTCCATCAGGGGATCAAACATTGTTGTCACAACTTCCACTGTGTCACACTGGGTAGCCACATGACTCTTTGTTGCTGGCCATATACATGGCGTGGGAAAAGTTTGCAGTGGATTCTCTCCATCGATTGCCAGCCCCAACAGTTTGACTGGAGTGGTTTGTGTGATACCGCTTTTTCTCTCTGACCAGTCTCTGCCCAGGGTCATGGGAAAGGGTACTACTGAGTCTCCCACTGAATACAGGTTAAACTGGTCTTCCATTGTCGCTGTAGCACATGGCGAGCTACAATGGAAATGCTGCTACCAGTGTCTATAAAGCGGTGACTTTATGACCGTTTATAACTGCTACTTCTGTCTAAGGGAAAGATAAGGTGTTAGCAATAGCACAATATCTCCTCTCTCCGGTCTCCCTGCATCCCCAAACACTGTCGAACCAAGAGAACTGTCATTTTTGTCCACAGGCTTCGGCATCTGCTCCGTGTGTATATAGTTAATGTTTATAAGTCTATGTAGAGTTTGTTCTTGCCTTTCACCAAATGCTGCCATGGTAGACTATGGCCCTTCATCATCCTAAACAGAATTTAGGAGGTTTGAGAATGTTCTGTTATGCTAAGTAAGACTATCCCTAAAACAAAAATAGATACAACATTCAAACCAAAATATTGAAAAAATAATTCAAATTTGTATGACGTTAAATGTTTCTGTATTGTAGAATGTATGTTCTGTAACTTAGATAGATTCAGAAGATTGTACCATAGTATCCATACATTAAAGGAGAACATTTTCTTACTTATATTTATATTCATGAATAGTATTTCCAATGTTATACATTCCGGAGCACAAGTGAGTTGATTGGTTTTCCAGAGTCAAAATGGATGTACTGAATAGAGATATTTATAGCAGTGCTTTAATGAATAAAACTAAAATAGGTCTTAGTATACGTACTGACAGAGGATGCCTGCCACTTTACTTATTTATATCAGTACAGTGAGGACAGGCTTTGAATAGAGACCATGAAGCATTAGAACAAATTATGTCACAGATATTAAAATTAGATATAAAATATAATTATTCTCCACCTTTTTTGCATGGCTGTACTCCTTAGTAGTCAATTAATGTTTACAGCTTAACGAATAATATCTGGTGATTGCTAAAGTCAGAAAACTGCATACCAGAAAGTCATTGCCAGATGCAATATAGCTTAAGCTGCAGTAAAAACATTTATTGTAAATGAAGCAAATAGCACAAAAATACTATAAAAAGTATTTGCTCCCCTGGGAGTTTTCAAATTTTCCTGTTATGCAACACTTAATCATACTGGATTTAATTTATTTATTTGATACTGATACATAAAAAGATTTTAATTTCAAAGCAAAAACAGATTTCCAACACCTGTATCTGCAGTTGTTGTACTTGTTCACTCAAGTCTTTCACCAAGGTTACTAGGTCTACCAGTTCCATTATCTTGGGTGTAAATCCAGCTGACCACACCACTTTAATGAGAAAAACAACAAAACACAAAGGGTTAAAAGCAAAAGAAAAAAGGTTGAATCACATTGATTCAATGTGTCTTATTCAGATCTGAATCTCAGGTTGGCTGACTCCATTTGTTGGTGGGAAAGTGATGTCAAAGGTCCTCTCAATCTCAAGGTAATAAAGGAAAAGGTGTAATTAACAGCATTAACCCATGGTTCGAAATGGAATTACAGTTAATATACTGTAAGTATTACAGAAACCCTGAAGATGTCCACAACTCATGTGTGTCTAACAGAGCATATATTTAACATAGAATCCCTGAAGCCTACAAAAAAACTTGTAAACCCAACCCACCTTAAATTCATTTGCATCTGTCCATCAGCATCTTTTGATTTGTATATGTGTCAATCAGCACAAGCAGCAAGCAGCAAGCAGCCTGCTATCCCACCACCCCCTACAGCTTCAAGTGATGGTGAGATACGAAGAAGATTTGCGGCAAATGAAATTTAATGTCAGTAAATGTAAAGTATTACACATAGGAAGTAAAAATATTAGGTTTGAATACACAATGGGCGGTCGGAAAATCGAGAGTACACCTTATGAGAAGGATTTAGGAGTCGTAGTGGATTCTAAGATATCGACTTCCCAACAGTGTTCAGAAGCCATTAAGAAGGCTTACAAAATATCAGGTTATATAGCGCCTTGATGTGTGGAGTACAAGTCACAGGAGGTTCTGCTCAAGCTTTATAACTCACTGGTGAGACCTCATCTGGAGTCCTGCATGCAGTTTTGGTCTCCAGCTACAAAAAGGACATAGCACCACTAGAAAAGGTCCAGAGAAGAGCGACTAGGCTGATTACAGGGCTACAGGGGATGAGTTATGAGGAAAGATTAAAAGAGCTGAGCCTTTACAGTTTAAGGAAAAGAAGATTAAGAGGTGACATGATTGAAGTGTTTAAAATTATGAAGTGAATTAGTCCAGTCGATCGAGACTGTTATTTTAAAATGAGTTCATCAAGAACACGGGGACACAGTTGGAAACTTGTTAAGGGTAAATTTCGCACAAACATTAGGAAGTTTTTCTTTACACAAAGAATGATAGACACTTGGAATAAGCTACCAAGTAGTGTGGTAGACAGTAAGACGTTAGGGACTTTCAAAACTCGACTTGATGTTTTCTTGGAGGAAACAAGTGGATAGGACTGGCGAGCTTTGTTGGGCTGAATGGCCTGTTCTCGTCTAGATTGTTCTAATGTTCTAATGTTCATGTGTGTTCTGTTTCTACAGTAATCTGTGTAAACACATTGTTAAAACAGAAACGTTTTTCATATTTTAGTAGTAAATGACAAAATGTAGGCATAAACTATAAAATGTGTGAGGCCTGAAGTCCAAAGATCAAATAAACACTTTCACAAAAGGTTCAAGGTGAAGACAACAGCTTCCGTGGCATAGCGGTAAGATTTGCTGACTTGTAATCAAGAGTCCCGGTTCGATCATGACTCACTCCTATATTTGCTGTTTTCAGTAGTGAGCTGCTCTTATTGTTAATATCATACAGTACACACATACATTTGGTTTGCATCTTTAACAGACCGTGTACATTTATAGTACTGTACTTGTAAAAGTTACTGGTTTTTTTTTTCACTTTTATTCTCTCAGTCATGATCACCATACATACTACCACCCTAGGGATCTGACTCTGTTAGTTTTTATTTGAAACTAATAATAACTGTATATGTGAGTGGTGTTTTGAGGCAATGGAACTGGACATTCTCTGATCTGCTACTGAAGTTCATTACTAAAACGGTAAAACTGAAATCATTTAAAATGATACACTTATTAAAAACACATTACCGATGTTTATTTAACATCTCTATCTTCAAAGACAAATGCCAGTAAATGTTAGAGCCTATAAGGGATGATAATAACTTGTGTTTTTGCTTTACTTTTCCAATAGTTACTTTAACTCAACTGGAAGTAAATTTTGTATTAAACTGTATTTGTTAAGGATTTCTAAAAAGTTTCAAATACAGCTACTGGAAAGATCTGAGAATTAAAGTGTAATGCATATCTAAAAAATTCCATTGTTCAAGTGCTTTCATTTTTCAAAGATTTAGTGAAACAAAAGGCAAACAGTTCACATAGAAAATGAAGTAAGAAATTGGTAATACACAAAAAAGGCAATACTTCTTATTTATAATGTTTCTATTTAAAGCTAGAGTTTCTATATGTTATCACATACACAATGGCATACATTAGGATATACGGTCAAAATATTATATGCCTCTTGTGAGGGGCCAATGGGTGTATCTGCCAAGATAGGTCATACTATCTTAACTAGCCAGGAGGCCATGAGAAAAGAAGGACAACTGGGGAGTGGTAATACAGTATTCCCCTGCCCTACCAGGACAGGGGCACTGAAAGATGCAGCAGCAACAGCTACACAGGGTTGGTTGGTGAGCCAGCAACCCCAGAAAGAAACATAGCTTGGACTTGTGTACTAGGAACACTAGGACAGTAGGCAACTTCTTGAAATGGATAGAACATTCCCCCATACACTGTGTGGTAGCATCTCGTCTGGAGGGGCCCAATATGGACACTCACAGGGCAGCATGGGAGTTGTGGTTCCTGGGGCCTGTCCTTCTGGGTTCTGTGGTGGCCACCAGGAGTAGCTATGGAATACTGATGGCACAAGGACCGTAGGAATCCTACCAGACCTGGAAGTACATCCTAGATGTAACAGTTTAAGCGAGCCCTCCACTTGACTCAGCAGTCAGAGTTAAGACTCAGTCAGAGTTGGTGTTGGATGTAGAAGAGGGAGTGGAACAGAGACAATGAAGTGTTGTGCAGAAGGCGTTGTTGGCATTAAAACACTTTAATTGAACTTGGTCCATTGTGGTGGAATTGTGTCTGGGATTTAGGGGTGCTGAAACGCCCACTAGAGGCCACACTGTACACCTTTCAATTTAATCTGTCTAGTAGTTCATGTTTGTGTCTAGCACTCTGAGACCATTCATCAGAAATAGTGCAGAGTGTTAAGAATACTCCATTAACTACCTACTGTCTGTATCTATGTTTAGCCTACATTCTGTTCACCCTCTTAAAGGCCCTTTTAAAATTCATCATTTAGAAAGCAATGGAAAAAATATTTTTTTCTCATCAATCTTCCAAAAGCTGTTTAGAAGTGTCTCTCTATGATTTATATCTTCTTTACTTAAATTGGCTGAGCAGTGTACCCTTATACCCTTTTTTATTATTACACTTTTTGGTATTAATTTTACCTTATCAGTGTACTAACTGCCTGAAGTGGCAGCAGCTTTAAAAGGAATTAGAATCAGAAGATGTTGCCACGTCAGAAATCTCAATCCAAGTGACAAATCCAGTAATATAATACGAAGGACATTCAAAAAGTTTTTGCACTTTTATATTTTGTTTGAAACCAGTGAAGGTAGGAATAGTAGTAATTGGGCATTAAAACATTGGTACAACACAAACAAAGGTTATTATGTAGAAAAATGATGTAATTTGTTTTTGAAATTCTTAATAAATAGAGTTTATAAAAAGTAAAGAAACTCTTTGAACGTCTCTCATAGATAGGAAAACAATGCTCAGGACATTTTTCATGAATCATAGTCAGAAAATGATGAGGGAAAGCTTGGTAACCAAAAATAAAAAGGAACATGCAATCAGAGCTAAAATTGTAAATTATAATTCACAAACTAATATCGAAAAGCAGGGCAAAAATATTCATAACCAGGAATAAAAAAGAACATGGAATGTACACAAAGGTCTTTTGGGTTGAATCCATTCGAGGACAAGCAGGATATGCAGTGTCACAGTAACCAGTTACAAAAACAGCATAAACAACATCATGGAGATGGCATCTCTCCCAATTGAGGTGAGCAGCAATTATCAAAGTGAAACATTTTATTTCCACCACACCACACCAGTATGTTGGTGGTTTGGACAGGTTTGTTTTGAGTTCTCCTTTTTGGTTTTCAATTTCAGCAAACTGTAGTTGTGATCAGAGTAGCAGAACCACTTAAGCCAGTTCATCCCATTATTGCATTATTTTGAGCAACCATGGATCATTTTACAAGGCTCCTGAATATACTGGAAATAATATTGGTACTACATACTTAATGTGTGCATTTGTCACTTGGAACAGTATAGTAATATTTCAGTAAAATACAATAAAAATGAAAAAAGTGCATTAATACAGTACATAAATATTAAAAGAAGCACCATTATTAATAATGATTACTGTACATCTTTACTACCTCTGAATTTTAATATATCCCAGGTACAGCAGAGAACAGAACTAAAAGAAATAACTATTTAAATGAATTGTGTGCTTTTAATGTGTCCTGCATCATGTGGATTATGGATGAATACATTGTTATGTATTTTATTGTGATGTTTGAATTTATGGTTAATGAAGTAAAGAAAGTGGGGCATAAAAATACTAATCTACAGTATGTAGGCAAATGTAAGTTCACTAAAGAAGTAACCTTTTAAGAAACTAAAAATGTTATCAAAGAGATAAGCAATAAGAGCAAATTTATATGAAAGTAAACCAAACATCAGGAAGTAACACCCAAGCAGAGTAACAGGTCACAAAGTAAGTCAGAGGTGGCAGTTTAACAAGCACCCTTGTGGTTTAAAATTCAGTGACATCCGCACTACACTAGATGTGGATGCAGGTGTTTGTTTTGCAATCTGTACTTGAAATAAGCTGTTAATAATATTAACAAACACTGTTTTCTCTCTACAGGTTTCCGTTCTATCATCAGTATCACTTTTCCTGCTTTCACTTCTTTCTCTGATAATTGTAAGTACTGTAATCTAACAAGTTAAAAAAATACAATTAAAGTTAAAAAATATGTGAAAATATGACAATAATTATGGTGGCAATTGCTGGCAATAAATAAACCTTACAATGCCAGTCATTTGCTGTATTAAAAATATAACACTCCTTGTATTCTCAAGGTAAATGTCTGTTACAAATCTTTTTGTACATTTCAAATCAGTACTGAAACCCTAAAATAATGCAGAAATATCATAAAAATATCACTTAAGTGATCTCTTCATCGCTTATTTGAACAATTTTGCAAACCACAGAGTATCTTTGAATTAGCAGTTGAAAAAAGAAGAAGAAGAAGAGTCTATTGCCACTAAATGATGTAATAGAAATTACAATGATTTTAGTGGTATTTATGTATTTTTTTTAAATATGGTTAATGACTGTCATTTTAAAGTTTTTGGTTGGCACCCATTTGCTGGCATACTTTTAACTTATTTTTAAGATTTTTTCACATTGTAAAATTTGTGTGTTTATTTTTATTTTCTGTAATACAGATTGAATTGCCAAATAAAACTAAATGTACAGATTAAAACTGGTATGATTTACTTTCTTTTTATATATCTTTGTATTTATAGTGACAGGCAAAATCTATTAAATAAGAAAGAAAACATCAAATTGCAGTATAATTCTCTTTTTATACATGAAGACATCAGTTATTTGGAATAACATGAAAATACTGTAAATGTAGACTGGATTTGTCAGTAAAAATATTTTTTTACAGTGTGTAAATTAACATACTTAGTCCAGTATCATTGTGTCAGCCACCAAACTTGTATCAGACCAAAATAATTACTTTTATAACCATTTAATAATTGATATTTAGTCAATCATCGTCCAACCCGCTATATCCTAACACAGGGTCACGGGGGTCTGCTGGAGCCAATCCCAGCCAACACAGGGCACAAGGTAGGAAACAAACCCCGGGCAGAGCACACACACGGGACAATTTAGGATCACCAATACACCCAACCTGCATGTCTTTGGACTGTGGGAGGAAACCCATGCAGACACGGGGAGAACATGCAAACTCCACGCAGGGAGGACGCGGGAAACGAACCTGGGTCTCCCAACTGCGCGGCAGCAGCGCTACCCACTGTGCCACCGTGCTGCCCTAAAATTGGTATTTAATACAGTTATAAAAACTATGAAGCAATTCATTTCATGTAATTCCATATTATTAAATTATTTAATTTTGTTAAACTAGTTGGTACCACACTTCAAGTGAATTCTCAGGGTTTCCTTTTGCAGATATTTACCTCTAGAATGAACTCTTTCAGATTAAACTTCCCTTCACTCAGCTGTAATCACAACACACAATAAAAAAATCAAGAAAGAGATAGTCAGCATAGATTTGGACAGGATCAAAAAGACAGGATCAAAAAGATGTCTGAATTTTAAAAGGAAGCAACAAAAACTTATAATCATAGGAGAAGTAAATGTGATGTTGTTTATCTTGATTTACGAAGGCTTTTGATAAGTTATCACAAGAGAGGTTAGTGATCAGACATGGTGTGTAGTTATGTACAAACACAGAAAGCAAAGGGTTATGGTGAGGGGAACTACAGTATTTTCAGAACTAGGTGATGTTAAAAGTGGTGTCCCTCAGGGGTCAGTGCTGGGGCTGCTGCTCCTTTTAATTTGAATAAATGATCTGGAGTGGAATATAATTAATTAGCTGTTGGTTTGCAGATGATAGCAAACTAGGTGGAAGAACAGAAAATGCAGAATCAGTTTGGTTGCAGAGCAACTTGGAATATTCAGGCCTGGGCAGATGTGTAACAGATGAAATTTAATGTAAGTAAATGTCAGGTGTCACACGTAGTAAGTAGAAGTGTTTAATTTGAACACACAATGGGAGGTAGTAACCCTTATTAGAAGGACTTAGGAGTCATAGTAGACTTGTCACTATCTACATCTAAACTGTATACAGAAGTGATTCAGAAGGCTAACAGAATGTTAGGTTATATAGCGCCCTGATGTATAGAGCACAAGTGAAGGAAGGTTGTGTTTAAGCTTTAAAATGCACTGGTGAGGCAACGTCTGGAGTACTGTATTCAATTTTATTCCACAAATTACAAAAAGACATTGAAGCACTTGAAAAAATACAGAGAGGAGTAACTATGTTGATTCCAGGGCTGAGAGGTACAATATGTTCTGTGAGGAGATACTGAAGGAGTTAAACCTTTTCAGTTTAAAGAAACAGATTAAGAGGTGACAAGATCAAGCTTTAAATTTATAAAGAGAATTAATATAGTAAATCCCAGCTGTTACTTTTAGCAGAATTCTTCAGTAAGGACACAGGGACACAGATTTCACACAAATGTTAGAAAAGTTTTCTTTACCCAGTAGATTAATGGAGAGTAAGACTTGAGGGACATTTAGATCTTGACTTGATGTTATTTTGGAAAGTGAAGGTGAATTGGATTTACAGGTTTGTTTGGCTGAACTGCCTGTTAACGTCACAATTGTTTTAATGCTCTAATGTGATTACTATTGCTTTGGTTGATCGTATGTTATTCCTGCATGTACATACAGTATAATAAAAGTAAAATGTCCACAAAAAAGGCATCAGTACATGATAGCTAGTTACAGTATATATATATATATATATATATATATATATATATATATATATATATATATATATATATATATATATATATATATGGTATATATATAAATACAGTGGTACCTCGGTATACGTCTGCTTTGAAATAAGTCCAACTTGGTATACGTCCTGTTTGGACATGAAAAATTTTGCTTGGTATACAACTTTTGTTTGGAATACGACTCACGTGCTAACCTTGTTTACCTCTCTCGAGACAAAGCCACGACTGCCCACGAGCGTTAGTGCGCCAGTTGCTAGCATTCAGTGAACAACCCGCGCTATAACTCTCTGTGAACTTTCACGCGTGTGTGATATAGCGGGTCCACAGCTCCTGTCAAAGTCCAGCTTTAAAATAAATAATCACCCGCCGCAGCTTGGTGAGGGGCGTGGTGGTTATGTGGCTGAAGGTTGTCAGGGCGATTAGCGATGTGGGCGTTTCTCACCAAAGTGCACTTGTGAGGGACCGTCCGCATTCATGATTGTTCCTGGGGCTGCTTATCTTGATAAACAGAAGCGCCAGTCAGCTAGAAAGGGAGTAAAAAGAAAAAAGGAGGAGAGAGAGAGAGAGTGAGCGAGAGCGCGCATGGATGAAGTGGCTGAAGCAGGCAGAGTGAAGGTCAGCTGCAAGTAGGGCGACTTCACAGTTGGGAAGCAGGCACCGGGCTTCTTCTTGTTTTTTTTTTTGTTTTTTTTAAAGAATGCTTCCTGCTCTTTTTTCTATTGTTTTTAACCTCCACGTTTCACTTCTGATTTTATGGATTATTTATTGGAACTTTGGAGACTGCACTTTAATTTGAACACCTTGTTTTGTTAATTGTTTTAATAAAAGCACTTTGCACTTTTCACCATCCCCTTGCTTTACCGATGAGGCACATTACCACGGTGTAGGATTCAAGGGCTCCCCGCAGCAGATGGGAGCATACAGCAAACCTGCATCGTCACAACGTGATTTTGTGTTTTTTTCATGTAAATTTGAATTGATTGTTGAAAAGTATAAAGGTGGCATGCGTATCCGGGACATGGCTGTTGCATACCGTTTGCCGAGAACGACGGTATCTACGATGTTATTAAAAGGTAAAGTGAGGTAAAATTTTCATTTATTTCATCTAATTGCTTTTGTATTTATGTATTTTAGTATTAAGCAGTTTTTAAATTATATTATACAACCCCATCAATGTATAATATGCCAATAGCAATAGGATTTTTTTTTTCATGGGAACGGATTAATCATTTTCCCATTATTTCTTATGGGAAAAATTTGTTTGGTATACGTCCTGTTTGGTATAAGTCAAGGGGTCTGGAACGGATTAAGGACGTATACCGAGGTTCCACTGTATATATATATATATATATATATATATATATATATATATAATGCACAAAAATTATCTTTTTGTTATTAAATGTATTTATTGATTTATTTTTCAGAATTACGCTCCAATACCTGACTCCTATTTGAGAAGGATTACATCAGTTATTTCTACACTTCAGGTAAGTCTCACAGAAACTGAATCAATCAGATAAATTTATCTTATTTTTAATCAAAATAAAGATATTCACCTCTGTTTATTTGATTGATGGATGTTGTTAGTTTAAAAAAAAATTACATTTTTAGTTAAGAATTTTACAGCATGCATACATGTTGGCTTTATAAATTCAGATAGGAAAAATCACACAAGAGAAGAAAAAAACTGAAATACCAAACAAGCAAAACAGAATGTTATTCTGCTAAGTATGTCAAATCACAGAAAATACAAATTAAGGAACCAGATGGTGAAGTATTGGTTAGAATTCCTAGCCAAGTTCTTTACCCAAAAAAAAAACCAAACTGATCTGACATAAACCCCAGCCCCATCAAAATAAATAAATAAATTCATAGGAAGAAATTTTATTACCAGGAAGCACTGAACAAACCAGACTTGCTAATTCTGTCCATAAACACGGATAGCTAGGAAGTGAACAGCACCGACCTTTATACAGTCATAAAGTCCAGCATTCTTCTACACCAAAGACACAAAATAGTGACGCCCATCCTTCTATATAAAAGCGGTCGGGTGTCCTCCCGTCCCGTGAGTGCTACGCAGGCGCGGAGTTTCACACTACGCCCCGTCCATTTTGCAATGCACGATGGGATTTGTAGTTTCGTTTTTCCAGGTAAAAGATGATTTTCTACTCCAGACTGTGCGATATCTTCTTCTTCTTTCTTAATATATAAAAGCGGTCGGGATTGTCCCGTTTTATGCCATTTGGTATGGGGTTCCTAAATGATGATGTTTGTGATGCACCATCTGTTATAATGATAAAAGCAATGCCTTTTATTACTACAAATGTTTGTAATGTGCCATCTGTTGGAATGATAGACACATAGCAACCAGTCACATATACAGACACACCAACACTTATCCTGTTATTAAAGTGAATTCCAAGTAAATATACCAGCATACAGATACCTTTTTTCCTTTTGTGGAATTGTTTTTCCCATCACAAGCTTATTTTCTGTATTTGTTTGGTGCAGAAGGTCTTAAGTATCACAATGAAACCAAACTTCAGACACACTGCAATTTTAAAATTTGTAAAGTGCATCTTAAATTGAAAGCAATACGGTATATCACTTTTGGGTGGAATATTCCTTTCAAAAAATAATAAATAATTGTTTTAGTTTGATTACAACTTTCGACCAGTCTTTGCACTGAAAAATGTGCATCACATTTTGATTGCAGCAAAAGAATCCAATACCCCACATGTGTCAGACCTTCACTAGTTTTCTGATGACCCCTTTGAAAATGGCTCAGATTTTTTGCCACTCAGACATTTGTGATCATATTGTGATCCTGCCATCTACGCTAAAGTGAAGAATTCGAGCTTCAAATAATTGTGCTGAAGACTTCACAGTCCCTGGTCGTATTACAGTTTAGCTGTAAAACATTTTCAGACTCCAAGGACCAACACCACGGTCTACGTCTGCAGGTCATTGAGGTGTGATGTTCATGTAGAGGCAGGCATCAGCAGCAAAAGGGTGGAGCAGGTTACATGAAATTGAATTAAAAGAAGACTATCATAGTGCATTTTATGTTTTTCTTTGTTAACTGTCATTCAGGTGTCTTCAAGTCTTGCATTACCAGTTAAACTAGAAATAGAGTAAGGCTGTTTAGATGGTAGCACAGGGTGAAAAAAAAAGTGTTTAGGAGGCAAAAATAAAAGTTTGTGTTGTTAAAACTCTCTGGGATTTGAACACGCTGCTGGAAATTATTTGTCTTAACTCTTTCCTGTAAGGCCATACACGCTGCCTTTGGCTCATCTTCTTTTCAAAATACCCTTTCAAAATGTCCCCACCTAACTTTAAAAAAGGCATTCGACACTCAAAAGGGAAGATGTCAGCCAAGACATGCTAATAAAGGACGGCTCAGTGCTTTGCTTACTTTATTTAAATAGTAATTAACTGAAAACTAGTTGAATGATTGATTAGATGACACAATCAATACACGGATAAATCAAATGTCACATTTTTCTTAGCTAATTGCTGCACACCTAAAGGAAGCCCTCTTGAGCATTTTTTTTTTTTGTCAAACAGGGGTAAAAACACAAGAGTTATAAAAGCGACGTATTTCAGAAGACTCTGCGCCCGGCGAGTTCTTCAAATTCCATCCATCCATTTATCCTCTTCAGCTTATCTGAGGTCGGGCCATGGGGGCAGCAGCTTGAGCAGAGATGCCCAGACTTCCCTCTCCCCGGCCACTTCTAGCTCTTCCAGGGAAATCCCGAGGCATTCCCAGGCCAGCCGGGAGACATAGTTCCTCCAGCGTATCCTGGGTCTTCTCCGGGGCCTCCTCCCAGTTAAACGTGCCCGGAACACCTCACCAGGGAGGTGTATATATATATATTGTGGAAGACTGCCGGTTTCTCATGCCGGTCCTCACCCCCAGGCCGCCAGGAGGAGCTCTCCCGACAGCAGGATAGTGCCCCGAGGTCCAGCAGGGCCTTATGGACTTTGTAGTATTTATACACAGCCCTGCTGGATACCTTGGGGGCCACCAGGAGTTGCTGTGGGGGGGCTTATGGGCTCTTTTATGCCTTATGACCCGGGAGTACGTCACTGTCACGTGACGGGAAGGAACGACGTGCTCCCGGGTTGAAGTAAAGGACTGATTGCCCTGACCCGGAAGGAATAAGGAACTGTGGACTGTTGGGACAGGAACACCTCCATGTCAGGGGCTATAAAAGGACAATGGCTCAGTCCAGACGCTGAGCTGAGCTGGGAGGTAGAGGAGCAAGTGTCTGGGCGAGGAGGAGAGTTTATTGTGTGTTAATTATAGTATCGGTTTATGAGTAGTGTGGAGGGTGCTTGGTGCACTGTGGAAAACGAAAATAAAAAGTATTGGACTTTTACCTGGTGTCTGGAGTTGTACGTGAGGGTTCAAGGGAGCACTAGCGCCCCCTACTGCCACAATTTATATACTTTCTTAAAATGCAATAAAAACAATAATCTGTAATTTAGCAATTCACTTGAACCCTTATTTAACAGGCAAAAGGACAAAGAAAAGATTTCCAGTGTTTTCACTGACAAGCTTAATTCTATTTGTTCAACATAAACAAATTTTGTAATGAATGCCTACAACTCACTCCAAAAAAGTTGGGACATTGTTTGTAAAATGTGTTTGTATATATTCTGTGTATATATTCCTTATTCTAGCACTGATGATTTTTTTTATCTTCATACAGCATATGCAAGATATCCCACAAAGATTTATCCCTACAATACAATCACTTTTTGAATATTTACTGGTGAGTATGACAAATGCAAAAAAGACTAAGAACTGCAGTAGAACAATTTTGATTGTAAATACCACAAGTCACATTATTATTATTTGGCTCCCAGTACTTAGAAGTTAATTCCATGCAAAATCACTATTCATTAAAGAAAGACATAATAAAGGTAGCAAGTTAAAAATATACTACAATGAACATGTCAATGGTTTGATGAAAACATAAAAGACAAAAAAAGCATTAGACAAATTCTAGAGAAAATCAGTACCGTGTAATCCTTCAGTTCTTGGAAAACATAAAATGTTTGAAAGCCTTAGGGGCTTAGGTCAGGGGCCTCATGTATAAAACTTGTTTATGCTCATAAAGGTGTGTAAGCCATTTCTTACACAAAAGTTGGTGATTTATAAAACACAGAAGTGGCATAAAGTCACAGAAAGTTACAGCATTTTAGCGACACCAAGTGTCAGAACAATGAAATGACCAGAAAATTTACCGGAATGGAAAACCTGTACCTGAACAGAGATCACATGATTTCTGTATGCTGGTGTCTGCAATATACAGTAGGCACCAGTTCAGTACACAACTCCAAGAGGACAGCTCTAAGAAGTCTATATTGGAAAATGACACAAATACCATTAATTGTCTTTAAATAATAAAAAATGTTATATTCTGATGCTTGCTTATCTGTATATTTCATTTTGGCAAAATAATCACTTCCTAATTTTAAGAAGTTGTATAATAATGTATACATAGTGTAATATTCGGGTGCAACTTAGTTAACTCATTTGAAGTTTGGGACATTTTCTGTTATTTATTTGCTTCATCAAAGAGACAGATATCATATTTTTGTGTTTTTAAGTATTTTGTCATATAAGGGTGAGTGTAACATGTGATGGACATTTGCTCAGACCGGCACGCCACTGTTTACATAGGCAGGCATAAACCGCAGCCAAGCGCACTACAGTTTAATCTCTCTTGCTGACTATCAAGGACATTCTTCAAACAAACAGGAGAATCTCTGGGGCATATAAAAGATGAAAACACTGAATACAACATATACAAGTTAAAATAAGCTCTCCCAAGCTAAATCTGAAGTAATGAACTAACCTGTAATTTAAATTGTACATAGTATTTTTGTATCTGTTTTAAGGATTGTTGACCTAGTCACACACGTGCGAATAGGAGGCAGCTGAAGGGCTTAGAGAATAATGTTAACACATCCTTCCAGGGGGCAGCGGGGTGCACTGACTCTCTTTCTAAGTCTCCTGCCAACCTTTCCCAGGAAATCCCACCAGGAGCCGGTGCCTCAGCTCAGAGCATGTCACTTCCAGCCCAAGGATGACATCACTTCCAGTCCCGGCTCCTAGGACAACGTCACCTCCGGTCCTGGCTCCGAGGATGACATCACTCCCTATCACAGACTCCCTATAAAGCCTCACTCCCCTCCTCTGTATTTCAGTTCTATTTTGGACTCAATCTTGTAAACTACTTTTGTCTTACAATTCTTTAATTTTACAGCCAGGAACATATTATATGGGTGGCTGCCCCAAACCTTTACCATGTCTGGAGTCTCACTTTGTCACAACATGCATGTAAGAATTGCTTTCGGCAGGATAGATCATAGTATTCCATCCATACTCTACACCCACTTAACTAGCGAAGGGGGGTAGTTGGAGCCTATCCTAGCAAGCAATGGGTGCAAGAAATCCCTGGACGGGATGCCAACCCATCACAGGGTAAACACACACACATACATTAGTGGACGATTTAGCATTGCTTGACTGTGGGAGCAATCTGAATCAAACCAACACGGGCCCAGCTGCAAACTCCATACAGGGAGTACCTGGCAAGTGACTGCAGAGTCCTTTCTATGAGGCAGGACCACCTAGTTTATCTTGCGTCCAATTCATAGATTAACATATCTATGTTAACTGTACACTTTGACCTAACTAGTTTATCAAGGGCAGTCATAGTGAGAACCTTTTAAAATATGTACAAGCAAGAAGCATATAAAAATATCTACATACAGTGCATCCGGAAAGTATTCACAGCGCATCACTTTTTCCACGTTTTGTTATGTTACAGCCTTATTCCAAAATGGATTAAATTCATTTTTTTCCTCAGAATTCTACACACAACACCCCATAATGACAACATGAAAAAATTAACTTGAGATTTTTGCAAATTTATTAAAAATAAAAAAATTGACAAAGCACATGTACATAAGTATTCACAGCCTTTGTCATGAAGCTCCAAATTGAGCTCAGGTGCATCCTGTTTCCCCTGATCATCCTTGAGATGTTTCTGCAGCTTAATTGGAGTCCACCTGTGGTAAATTCAGTTGATTGGACATGATTTTGAAAGGCACACACCTGTCTATAGATGGTCCCACAGTTGACAGTTCATGTCAGAGCACAAACCAAGCATGAAGTCAAAGGAATTGTCTGGAGACCTCCAAGACAGGATTGTCTCGAGGCACAAATCTGGGGAAGGTTACAGAAAAATGTCTGCTGCTTTAAAGGTCCCAATGACCACAGTGGCCTCCATCATCCGTAAGTGGAAGAAGTTCGAAACCACCAGGACTCTTCCTAGAGCTGGCTGGCCATCTAAACTGAGCGATCGGGGGAGAAGGGCCTTAGTCAGGGAGGTGACCAAGAACCCGATGGTCACTCTGTCAGAGCTCCAGAGGTCCTCTGAGGAGAGAGGAGAACCTTCCAGAAGGACAACCATCTCTGCAGCAATCCACAAATCAGGCCTGTATGGTAGAGAGGCCAGACGGAGGCCACTCCTTAGTAAAAGGCACATGGCAGCCCGCCTGGAGTTTGCCAAAAGGCACCTGAAGGACTCTCAGACCATGAGAAACAAAATTCTCTGGTCTGATGAGACAAAGATTGAACTCTTTGGTGTGAATTCCAGGTGTCACGTTTGGAGGAAACCAGGCACCGCTCATCAACAGGCCAATACCATCCCTACAGTGAAGCATGGTGGTGGCAGCATCATGCTGTGGGGGGCAGGAACTGGGAGACTAGTCAGGATAAAGGGAAAGATGACTGCAACAATGTACAGAGACATCCTGGATGAAAACCTGCTCCAGAGCTCTTGACCTCAGACTGGGGCGACGGTTCATCTTTCAGCAGGACAACGACCCTAAGCACACAGCCAAGATATCAAAGAAAGTGGCTTCAGGACAACTCTGTGAATGTCCTTGAGTGGCCCAGCCAGAGCCCAGACTTGAATCCGATTGAACATCTCTGGAGAGATCTTAAAATGGCTGTGCACCGATGCTTCCCATTCAACCTGATGGAGCTTGAGAGGTGCTGCAAAGAGGAATGGGCGAAACTGGCCAAGGATAGGTGTGCCAAGCTTGTGGCATCATATTCAAAAAGACTTGAGGCTGGAATTGCTGCCAGAGGTGCATCGAGAAAGTATTGAGCAAAGGCTGTGAATACTTATGTACGTGGGATTTCTCAGTTTTTTAATATTTTTAATAAATTTGCAAAAACCTTAAGTAAACTTTTTTCATGTTGTCATTATGGGGTGTTGTGTGTAGAACTCTGAGGACAAAAATGAATTTAATCCATTTTGGAATAAGGCTGTAACATAACAAAATGTGGAAAAAGTGATGCGCTGTGAATACTTTCCGGATGCACTGTATATATACTAGGGAGCTCTGCCCCCTGCTCGCTTCGCTCGCTAACCCCCGTGTTTGGCTAATCGGATATACAATTTTAAAAGTTTGTTTTTTTTCTTTGGAATTGTTTCAATTTCATTATTTGCACTTTTACTTTAAAGCTTCTGTAAATAGAAAATTTGGAATTACCTTTTCTTCAAGATTGCATTGAATTTAGATTCTTTTTTTTTTACTTAAATCGTGACAACGCAACATATAACTGCTCGTGAGTGAATATCGTTTTATTTTCTCTAATAAATAATCCGACTTTTTTGAATGTTAGTCACTGTGATTTGTTCATCGTCATAGCAAAAGCTTTTCTCACAGGAAACTGTAAACATTTCAATACGAATGGCATATCAAGGTCTCCTTTGGTGTCTAATGTTATTCACAGAATATATACTACATTACATATCTTTTCGCCTGTTAAAATTTGCATCGCTTCTCCATGATCATAAATATACACCTGACCGAATAGAGTTTTGTTCGAAATTAAACTTGTCATTGCTTTAATTGTAGTGGGACCACAGATTCTCATAACGTATGGTCCATTATTGTGTAAATCTATGTTTTGAGCATTGAATGATGCTAAGACGAAAAGATTATTGTAGACTCTCATATTTTGCCACTAGTGTTTGTGGATTCTGTGGTGGGCTGGTGCCCTGCCCGGGGTTTGTTCCTGCTTTGCACCCTGTGCTGGCTGGGATTGGCTCCAGCAGATCCCCATGACCCTGTTTTCGGATATAGCAGGTTTTGAATTGACTGACTGACTGTGGATTTCACTTTCCTCAAACATCAAATCTTTTAATTCTTGTGGATATGCCTCCTCATTGTGTAGAGACACTACTTCTCCCTGATGACAACACGAATTAGACATTCTACAAGTCTCTGACTTAAACTTCAAAGCCTTACAATATTTCCATACTTTTGACATATCACCTACTGTATGTCCATATATTTGATCTCCATTCGCCTTTCCATTTTTTCACAGAGTAATTTCTCTTTGTTTGTGGTAATGTGATCTTTACTATCATTTTCTTGGTACTTTCTAATTTTTCTGCTTTTATATTCTGTAACTTGCTCTGCGTGTGTAATGCGCCTACATTTTTTTTCGTGTCTTTTGAATTCCAGTTTTCATTTTCTCTAACTTACTCTTCATGTGTTTTGCCTCCTCATTTTTGAACCTCTTTATGATGTTTTGCTGTTTTCTACTCTTTGTCTTTTATTTCTGACCTTGCTTTGTCCTGCTATTTTTTCAAATACACCTGGTCCGTGATGATTATTTTCCCTTTTTTAATAATTATTAATAATTTCCATTTGTTTGGGCTAATGCGATCTTTACTATCTTTTTTTTGATACTTTCGAATTTTACTACTTTCATATTCTTTAGCTTTCTCTGCATGTGTATTGTGCCATCTTTTTTTTTGAGTCTTTCGAATTCCACTGCTTTCATAATCTCTTATCTGCATTTTGTTTCTCTCCAACACTTTTGGGTCTCTTTTCTCCATACTGCTCTTTCTTCTTTGCTTAGTCGTTGACATTTCATCTAGAATGTATTGTCCTTATACGCTTTATATGAGCTGAGAACAGAGGATCTCTGTCTGCTAAAAGCCTTTACACAACTAAGAGTTTTGATGACCGTGGTCTTATTTGAAAATGGTTGTAAGTAGTGCGTGACTTGCAAGAATCTCATGTCAACGTCCCCGCGAGACGGTCCTGGGACAATCTCCTGGCACCAAGTCTCATGTTTAAGGTCCCAGTGAAATGCTCCATGGCCAATCTCTTTTGTCTTGTGGGTCTTTTAAGTGTCTTCTGAGAAGATCACGTCTCATCTCCCTGGTCTCCCTTCCAAGATTTTTTTTTATAATATATATATATACAATAATACTGCATGCAAACATATCACACTTTTTATTTCCTTGTTTGTTGTAATAACAGCCAAGAAACACTATTTATCTTACTAAGTTGTTGGCAGGGGGCAACTCCCTTAGCTAACACACCCTATTTCCCTTGTGAAACCTCACTGCCAGTACAGAAGGAAATCAGTTTCCTAGCACTAATCGCAGAAATGGAAGTTTGAAAAGACAGATGAAATGAGCAATCTCTACAGTGTAACAGTAAGTGATAAATGCAAAGACAGCAACTATACAGGAAGGGGCCACCACTCCATACTGGACAATCTGCTGCTATGTTAGTGGTGCTGTGACTGGCACCTCACAGTTCTTTATACTTGTGCAATTCATTCATACTGTTGGCCAAGTAAGCCAGTGCCTGCCCCTTTTCAGTGATCTCCTCTTTCCTTATTGTGATTAGGAGGTAATCATGTCTCAAAACCAAAATAAATTGTGAAATGGATAAAGAGGTGAAAAAAATGTAGTGGGCAAAATGAAAAAAAAAAAAAACTTTTGAAAAAGGCAAAGGAAAAAAAACAAGAAGACAAACACATTTTTGTCAAAGCCCAAACATTAAACTAAAAAGGAAAGGTAAGAAACAAACCAAACAATTCATAACTTCCTAAAGATCTGTTCCCTAATGAACTATTACAAGATTGAGAAAATTTAGATCAAATCCAGAAACATGTTTTATACATGTGGTAATGTCACACTCCATATTTTCAGAAATCATAGGGTGGCAGTCAGGACACTGTTTCTAGCAACAAATTCCACAAAATGTTAGCTTCTGAAAACAGTGCCAATGGCCACCAGAGGTTAGCAACCCTTGAATTACATTATTATTATTATTATTATTATTATTCTGCGGTGGGCTGGCACCCTGCCCAGGGATTTGTTCCTGCCATGTGCCCTGTGCTGGCTGGGATTGGCTCCAGCAGACCCCCATGACCCTGTGTTAGGATATTGAGGTTGAACAATGGATGGATGGATGGATGATGATGATGATGATGATGATGATGATGATGATGATGATTATTATTATTATTGCAAATATGTTCTGAGTTTTTTTAGGTAAGGAAGACAGTTTGAAGTAAGGTCAGTAATTGTGTTCCAACATGCTGCATAGTGATCAGCTCTTGCAAATAAGAATTTTTACTGTATTCTGTACATATGACAATAATGACCAAACAAACCTATAAAACAACCCTAATAATAAGATAGAATAGAAAAATGAATGTTAACCTGAACAAAACCACTAAATAATTAACAGCCTTAAGGTGCGTCTCTTGGAGAATCTGGATGCTTTGCTCGATCAGCATAGTCAGGACCAATACTGTGATCTTGTGACCACACACCATTCCATAGTGGTGTCACTTGCCAAATGCTGGAAGTGATGGTGCTAGAAACATCGATTACACCAAGCATGACATCTGTAGTGATATTTAGATGCAAGTAAGAGAGTGCCAATCAGTGGAGTACACATAGCTGAAAGAAGTGACAAAGGACCAACATAGGGGCAAAATATGAATAAAGAGGAAAGAAAGAGATAGAAATGAAAAAAATGGAGGAAAAACAGTCAATAGCAATTATTAATAGAATGTCATCATTATTAGGCATATAACCTTGATTGCTAAACTCACAGACTGTCCCTCCACATATCTAAGTGAACTGTGTAGGAAAACAACTGGGTATTCAGACTTAGAATGTTATTTCAGGCAAGATATAATAAATGGAAAAGACTAGAGAGGGATAAAAGACAGTGTTTTTAAAAAAGGTATCAGAGGCATTAAAGGGGCAGAAGAGGAGTATGTTTATACTTTTCAATAAACAGTCCCCAGAGTGATGGTTACTCGATTATGTTGACCTCTTTTGTACAAAAGCTTCGGCTAAGCAAATAAATGTAGATGTAAATATTCAGCATGTTTTCACCAACAATTAGGTGGAGTGGTGGCTCTGAGGCTAGGGATTTGTATCGACAATTGGAAGATTGCCGGTTTGAATCCCATAAAATTCCAGAAGTGACTCTACTCTGTTAGGCCCTTAAGTGAGACCCTTAACTTGCAATTGCTCTGTCCTGGGTATGACATTAATCTGCCTGAAGGCAGGTCCTCCAACTTACAGGGAAGACCTGGGGGTTGGTGGAGGGATTGGCACTCCAGCCACTGTAAAAAAAAAAGAAAGAAAATCTCACACTCTTCAGTGTGGTGCTGAGGTGTCACCCATTGCACAGCTGCACTCAAATCTCAATCCGGGTGGTTCGTCGTGTGTGGGTGCGGCAATGTGCTGTAATTAGTGCCTGCTCCCAATCTCTCCTCACCAGCAATTGTGCAGAAATGACAAACAAGGATGTGATTTGCAGCATCTTCAGCATATTGCAATTTATTTGAAAATTCAAAATATAAACATGTGTCTAGAGACTCAGTCGGTTTTTGGAAGCTGTCATTCATAACCTCAGTGGTCTGCAAAAAAAAACACATGAATCTTGAATTGGAAAGATCTCAGAATGTTTTCAGGCCCTGATAAAATGAGGGTCACCCTGACAATTAAAAACAGTATTAATAATAAATTAAGCATATCTAAACCAGACAATATTTTTAAAGACAGCTTGTGCTGGTGGTAAACAGAGGGGGTTTCCTCGGAGTTATAAACTCAGATTAGCAGTTTCTACTGAGGGGCAGTGAGGTTAAACAATGAGGTAGAGAGAGAGAGACTGCTGGGTAATATGACACCATTGCATTGTAATTAGGGCTCAGAAGCTTGCTTTCTCACTTGAGTAGTGGCAGTTTAGCTTAACTGGGTAAGCTAATTGTTTCTGCCTTAGATGCCTTGAGTCTGCAACAAGTCGCTCCATGCAAGGACTGAAAACAGCACAAGAATCATGCTTTTAGTGATTTCTTGCCAGTGTAAATCCTGAGGTTCCTGCATTATCCATTTTACAGAGAGGGATGGATACACTTAGCCTAAAGGGGAAATAACAGTGTGGAGTCATAGTACTTCATAGGCACATAAACCATGTTAATGTTGCGAGACATCCAAGGAAAAGTATCATAAATTACCAGTAGAGATATTCCTACAGGAATGGAAGGTGAAGGCATAAAGTTTGCAAGTTTCCAAAAGAGTCCTCACAAGGAAGGACTGGGTCTATTTGTGTGATTCAAAACAGAAAATGTTACTAAAATAGATGATCTGCTCTTAATTAAATCTCACTGATGTAATAATTAACATTTCCAGTGTGATATACATAAGAAATACTTTGTATTCAAGGCATGACATCCTGAGAAAGATGAAATGTAATAATAAAAATCAAACCCAGTTGTCAGTTTTACACTTAAAGTAAAAAAAGATCTACCTGTACATTGGGAATTAACATCAAGGAGGCAGGGTAGAAAGCAGCAGTAACTGATATCGGCATTTGTAAGCAAACAACCGCATCGTTGTAACAGCGAGTTCTTAGTTTAAAGGAAAAGGAAGAAAAGGCCGCGGCTGACTTCAAAGCAGTAAAAGGTGAAGGCTCAGCAGTGCGCAGGTCAGCTGCCAGCGTTAAGACATCGATCAGGCACAAGGGGCTGTAGGAGCAGATAAGGTAGTAAAGTTTGATTTATTTCTTTATTTTAGATTAAACAGTCCTTAGCGATCAAGAGGTAGAATAGTTAAGTGGGCAACAGCCTAAGGGTTCATTAATACAAACAGTGAGAGTGGAGGAGAGCTTATAAGTAAGAGGAGCGCAAAGTTAGGAGAAGAGACAGAGAAAAGTAAAGTTAACCTCATAGAAAGACAAATAGCAGGCATCTGAGAGGGAAAACAGGACAGGAACTTAAAGGGACAGAAGGTGGAAAATATCTGGAGCAGATCTTAGTGTTACCATTTAAGTTAAATTATTTAATTTTAAGAAAAAAAAAGTTAAGGCAGTTTACTAATCCCAAATCAAATTTTAATAATGAGGCCAGTGCAATGTAAGTCCTGTTGGATGTTGGACTTTTTAGATGTTGGTTTGGAAGAGCTAGTTGTCTATGAGGGCTACATCTGCAAGAGATGCCAGCTGATCCAGCACCTCGAGCTCAGGGTCGCTGAACTGACCTGCGTTGCAATAGAGAATTGGCGACTTGGCCCAGGTGTCCTTTAGAGAGATAGTGTGCACCCCTAAGGTAGCGTAGGAGGAGATTCCAGACCAGACAGGTAGAAATAGATGGGTCACAGTCACACTGTCCAGGTGCATCAACCCCATAATTAGAAGTGTCTAACTGCTATCATATCCTTGCAGAGCTGGACGGTATCTCTGATAATTCTGAGATGATAGGCAGGGATGAGGAGCCCCAACAGACCACCTCAAAACCAGTTCCCAAAAAGAGAGAGGTAGTGATAGTTGGGGACTGTTCCGACATGACGGGTTACATCTGAACCGGAGGGGCACCAATGTATTGGGGAGGCGTATGTGTAGGCTAGTCGAGGATTGTTTAAACTAGGGAATAGGGGGCAGGGAGTTTAGGACAGGCCAGATTTAGATCTATACATGAAAGAACAAACAATGGTGTAGAAATAAAAATGCATAGTAATGTAAATTCTAAGCAAAAATGTAAATCTAGAAGGAGTAACACATAAAAAATAGCTTGCCTTAATGCTAGAAGTATTAAAAATAAGGTAAGTGAGTTAGAGTTGTATGTCGCAGAGCATAATTATGATATTATAGCAATAACGGAAACCTGGCAAAATAACAAAGATGGGGATGAGTGTAACATAGAGGGATACATATTATTAGGAAGGATAGACAGAACAGAAAAGGAGGTGGGGTTGCTGTTTATGCCAAACAGGGTTTAAATGTAAGTCATCTTCAGTTGGATGATGAGCCACATATTAGTGAGGACATGTGGCTTCACCTGGGAAATATTAGGGAAAAAGGTCTCATTTTAGGAGTGTGTTACAGACCACCCAATTCAGACAGTAATTTCAACACACAGGAGGAGCACAAGAACAGGAGTTTTTAGAAGTAATCAGCGACTGTTTTTTAACACAGCATGTTAAAGAGCCACGGGGTGAAGCCTGTCTGGATTTAGTATTCTGTAATAATCAGGATAGAATTGAGGGTGTAGAGGTGATTGAACCACTAGGGTCAAGTGACCATAATGTAATACAATTCTCAGTATTTTGTAAGAGTACAGATGCAAAGACTAAAATTGTTAAGTTGAACTTTGGTAGGGCTAATTTTGAGCAGATGCGACAAAGTCTAAGTAGGATAGACTGGGATAAGCTTTTAAATGTGGAGACAGTCGAGGAGCAGTGGAACAGGTTTAAAAATGTAATGCAGGACAGATACAGACCTAAATGTGGAATTAATAGGAAACTAAAAGAAACTCCACGGTGGATTAATAAAGATTTTAAAAAGAAGTTGCAAAGGAAAAACTGCTGTATAAGGCATATAAGACTAATGACTGCAAAGTGAATCGTAGAGCGTATGAGAACATGAGGGCAACCATTAAGAAGGATATCAGAGGCTAACAGACAGTTGGAGAGGAATATAGCAGATAAAAGAAGACCCCAAGAGATTCTTTCAGTATTTTAGTAGTAAAAGAACAGTTAAGGAGGAGGTCAAGTTCATCAGGAATAGTAAAGAGGAATTAAAAGATACAGACAGTGAAATGGCGGATGCCCTGAACGTTTTGTGAGGTGTTCACAAGTGAGCAAGTGGATAACCTCAGAGGTAACAGACTACTAAGGAGGTACTGAGGGATTTGGAAATTGTAGAGGGAGAAGTGCTGCTCAGATTAAATAAGATGAAATCAAACAAATCACCAGGCCCAGATAATATTTATCCTCGTGTTCTTAAGGAGGCTAGTGAGTACATATATAAACCCTTGACACATATTTTTAGGAAGTCACTGTGCACTGAGAGATTCCAAGGACTGGAAAATGGCAAATATCATCCCATTATATAAAAAGGGTGACAGGGCAGATCCAAGCAACTATAGGCCAGTAAGCTTAACAAGCATCACAGGAAAATTAATGGAAGGAATTATTAAGGATAAGATTGAGCAACACATGGCAAGGACAGGAGTTATTCTGAACAGTCAGCATGGGTTCAGAAGAGGGAGGTCGTGTTTTACTAACATGTTGGAATTCTATGAGGAGGCAACAAAAGGATACGATCAAAGTGGAGCTTATGATATTATTTATCTGGACTTTCAGAAAGCATTTGATAAGGTGCCACATGAGAGGTTGGGCATCAAGTTAAAAGAAGTGGGAGTTCAGGGTGATGTTTTTAGATGGGTGCAGAATTGGCTCAGACACAGGAAGCAGAGGGTGATGGTGCGAGGAACCTCATCAGAACTGGCCGATGTTAAGAGTGGTGTTCCACAGGGGTCAGTGCTAGGGCCGCTGCTATTTTTAATATATATAAATGATTTAGATAGGAATATAAGTAACAAGCTGGTTAAGTTTGCAGATGATACCAAGATAGGTGGATTAGCAGATAATTTGGAATCCGTTATATCATTACAGAAGGACTTGGATAGCATACAGGCTTGGGCAGATTTGTGGCAGATGAAATTTAATGTCAGTAAATGTAAAGTATTACACATAGGAAGTAAAAATATTAGGTTTGAATACACAATGGGCGGTCGGAAAATCAAGAGTACACCTTATGAGAAGGATTTAGGAGTCATAGTGGACTCTAAGCTATCAACTTCCAACAGTGTTCAGAAGCCATTAAGAAGGCTAACAGAATGTTAGGTTATATAGCGCTTCTGTGGAGTACAAGTCCAAGGAGGTTATGCTCAACCTTTATAATGCACTGGTGAGGCCTCATCTTGAGTACTGTGTGAAGTTTTGGTCTCCAGGCTACAAAAGGACATAGCAGCACTAGAAAGGTCCAGAGAAGAGCGACTAGGCTGATTCCAGGTCTACAGGGGTTGAATTATGAGGAAAGATTAAAGAGCTGAGCCTTTACAGTTTAAGCAAAAGAAGATTAAGAGGTGACATGATTGAAGTGTTTAAAATTATGAAGGGAATTAGTACAGTGGATCGAGACTTGTATTTTAAAATGAGTTCATCAAGAACATGGGGACACAGTTGGAAACTTGTTAAGGGTAAATTTCACACAAACATTAGGAAGTTTTTCTTTACACAAAGAACGATAGACACTTGGAATAAGCTACCAAGTAGTGTGGTAGACAGTAAGACGTTAGGGACTTTCAAAACTCGACTTGATGTTTTCTTGGAGGAAACAAGTGGGTAGGACTGGCGAGCTTTGTTGGGCTGAATGGCCTGTTCTCGTCAAGTGTGTTCTAATGTTCTAATGTTCATTTGTTTCAAATGAACACTGGAAACAGGATAAGTTAAATATTTCAATAAATTCGAAGGCACCAAGAGGTACTGACTGTAGCACTTGATCCTTGTTCATCATACGATGGAGATTTCTTCAATAGTGTGCTATATTTGTGGCTGATCCCCATAAAACCATAACCTAGGAGAAAAAAAAACAAGACACTGCTACTTTAAGAGACATTTAGTAGAATTCTAATCCCAAGAGAAGTTGTATTAATAATAAAGTAGTGTAGCAACAGCAGCTGTTATTATTTTCAGTACCATAAAAAATAGGGAGCTGGTTTAGGCAAAGTCTTTCAGCTCAGACTTTAAAGATAAAAAGAGTGACAAAATGCATATCATACGTACATTTACACAGGTTTCGTCTATGAACTCAAAAGTAGATGTAACCTCTTGAAGAAAAGCTGTGATAACAATCTGGGGATAGATCAGCAAGAGTTGCTTTCATCTGTTAATAAAAAGATCTGATTAATCTTGTAAGGTACATTAATAGTACACTTTGTTATTGATGCTATAGCAAATGATTAATGAGGTATGTATGTGATGATGCAGGTTCGCTCTATGCTCCCATTCAACTTCTGGGAGTTTTTGAACACAACATCGTCATTAATGTCAGAGATGAGCTGACAAATGAGGACAATTCTGAAATGAAGCCAGGGTGTAATGCACAAAAGTGCTAAAGTGCTTTTATTAAAACAAACAGTTGTGTCCAAATAAAGTGCAGTGTTCAAAAACTAAGTACATATTGTGATGGGCGCCTGGTCCCATGCCCGGCCGGGATGCAACAGCTGCATATGTTCCGGGGGAGCAACCATGGACAGCTCAATACCTCCCCCGGGACGCTTGGTGGCAGCCTCCCTGGCCGACGGTGATTCCCCAACCTCCCGCATGGCTCCATGGGAGATGGAGTCCTCCACAGCCTGGTTGGGAGCTGGGGTGGCCGTTAGGGGGTGCTGCCTGTAATCAACAGCCCAGCTGGACGAGTCTTCAGTGCCACCCGGGTGAGCTATAAAAGGGGCCAACCACCACCACTCAGAAGCCAGAATCGGGAGGAAGAGGATGAGGTTGCCTGGGAGGAGTGGTGGTGCCAAGGTGGAGAGTTGTGTGGCTTATTTAACTGCTTTTGGGACTGTGTATTACCTGTGGGTCACGAGGAAGACATGTGCCCACAGGGAAAGAAAAATACAAAGTCTGTGTGCTTTAACACGTGCCTCTGGGTCAGTCTGTGCCGGGTCTGGCGCAATATAGCGCCTTTTCCACAATATATAAATCCATATAATCCAAAGGAGTGAGAATAAAAATCAATAAATAAATCCATTAAAATCAGAAGTTAAAATGCAGTTCTCTCTCATTACTCATTACTCTCTCAGCTCACCTCATGTCTCTCATTCTCCCCGGTTCACCCATTGCTCCCGTAGCCGGCGGAGACCCAACAGCCATGAGCTCCTTTCAGCCGACCTCCATCTTGGCTGCCTGCAGGCATCACGGCCAGACTGTCCGAGGTCAGTTCTGCTCCCTTCTTCCTTCGTTCTCACGTAGTTGCTCATCAGATCCATCAGGAGGATATCTGCCTTGCTCACTCCACTCCAACCTAACATTCAGTGGGGTGGACTAGCAACCTAGAGCGTCACAGCCAAACGATCCTTTGCGGGGCCCCAACTCGTCCCATTTCCTCCTTCCAGGTGGCCAGATTGTAAATTCAAAACTGACATTCATGTCCTTTAATCTCCTGCTTTCTTCTTTTCCTCGATTCCTCCTGATTTCTCAATCCATTCCTTTCTTCCTGGTGCTGACCCGTATATATACCCCTGCATCTCTGTGGCGTAGCGCCTTAATCACATGCCACAGGAAGCCAATGAAGCAATTGAGAACGATCACACCCATACGTGCAGGAGCAACTCGCTCCAACTACCTCATTAACTTCCCGCAGTCGTGGAATCACACCCGCGGAGTGCGACATGGCTCTATGGATTTAAAACTTGGTGTTTTTTTTATTTTAAAGCCATGGACCTGCTATACCATATATATATATATATATATATATATATATATATATATATATATATATATATATATATATATATATATATATATATATATATATATATAAACTGCTCAAAAAATTAAAGGAACACTTTGAAAACACATCAGATCTCAATGGGAAAAGAAATCCTCCTGGATATCTATACTGATATAGACTGGGTAATGTGTTAGGAACGAAAGGATGCCACATCGTTTGATGGAAATGAAAATGATCAACCTACAGAGCCCTGAATTCAAAGGCGCCCCAAAAATCAGAGTGAAAAATTATGTGGCAGGCTAGTCCATTTTGGCAAAATTTAATTGCAGCAACTCAAATTGTATGCAGCACTTTGTATGGCCCCTGTGTTCTTGTATACATGCCTGACAACATCGGTGCATGCTTCTAATGAGATGACAGATGGTGTTGTGGGGATCTCCTCCCAGATCTGGACCAGGGCATCACTGAGCTCCTGGACAGTCTGAGGTGCAACCTGGTGGCATTGGATGGACCAAAACATAATGTCCCAGAGGTGTTCTATTGGATTTAGGTCAGGAAAGTGTGGTGGCCAGTCAATGGTATCAATTCCTTCATCCTCCAGGAACTGCCTGCATACTCTCACCACATGAGGCCAGGAATTGTCGTGCACCAGGAGCCACTGTACCAGCATAGGGTCTGACAATGGGTCCAAGGATTTCATCCTGATACCTAATGGCAGCCAAGGTGCCTTTGTCAAGCCTGTAGCGGTCTGTGTGACCCTCCATGGATATGCCTCCCCAGACAATCATTAACCCACCACCAAACTGCTCATGCTGAATGATGTTACAGGCAGCATAATGTTCTCCATGGCTTCTCCAGACCCTTTCACTTCTGTCACGTGCTCAGGGTGAACCTGCTCTCATCTGTAAAAGCACAGGGCACCAGTGGTGCATCTGCCAATTCTGGTATTCTATGGCGAATGCCAATCGAGCTGCATGCTGCTGGGCAGTGAGCTCAGGGCCCATTAGAGGACATAGGGCCCTTGGGTCACCCTCATGAAGTCTTTCTGGTTGTTTGGTCAGAGACATTCACACCAGTGGCCTGCTGGAGGTCATTTTGTAGGGCTCTGGCAGTGCTCATCCTGTTCCTCCTTGCCCAAAGGAGCAGATACTGGTCCTGCTGATGGGTTATGGACCTTCTATGGCCCTCTCCAGCTCTCCTAGAATAACTGCTTGTCTCCTAGAATCTCCTCCATGCCCTTGAGACTGTGCAGGGAGACACAGCAAACCTTCTGGCAATGACCGTATTGATGTGCCATCCTGGAGAAGTTGGACTACCTGTGCAACCTCTGTAGGGTCCAGGTATCGCCTCATGCTACCAGTAGTGACACTGACTGTAGCCAAATGCAAAACTAGTGAAGAAACAGTCAGAAAAGATGAGGAGGGAAAAATGTCAGTGGCCTCCACCTGTTAAACCATTCCTGTTTTGGGGGTCATCTCATTGTTGCCCCTCTAGTGCATCTGTTGTTAATTTCATTAACACCACAGCAGCTGAAACTGATTAACAACCCCTCTGCTACTTAACTGACCAGATTAATATCCCATAAGTTTCATTGACTTTATGCTATACTCTGATTAAAAGTGTTCCTTTAATTCTTTTGAGCAGTATATATATATATATATATATATATATATATATATATATATATATATATATATACTAAATAGATCAATAGTTGTGAAACGGGTTGAGGTAACACTCAGCAACCCTATTTAATTGGATTAGTAAAGTGATAATCAAATAGCACACAAGAATGCAAAAAAGGTTCCAGCTCTTCAGTTCTCACCTGAACCCAGACTTCCGGATGTTTGCAGATATTTATACAGTTAGCCTGAAAGAGGTGAGCTTAGTGAAGAAAGCCGAAACTGGATCACATGTCTTCTGGTTGGCAAGCACTGAACAGTGGATGAAAATCGAGAAGGAGCTAATGACATTGTCCACTTTCAGCATGGGGAGGGGTCACTTATGCCTTTAGAGCATTGCTGTTTGATTCTGCCTCTCCCCACCACATAGCCTAAATAGTTGGCCTTGGTCAGTCCAACATAACATTTGGCCGGATTGATCTAGATATCTGCTCTGTGGATAGAGGTGAGCACAGCCAAAACATGGCTTACATGTGTCTAACAAAAGTTGGAGTAGAAGATGACATCATCTAAATATGAAGCAGTATAGGCATTATGAGGCAATTGCAGTCTCTTGAAATGTGGCCAACACCCCACACTTCCCAAAAGGTAGGACATGGCAATGCTGATGCCCATTGGAGGTGCTAAATGCTGTCTTTTCCATTGCCAGTGTCACAAAAGTCACAAAGAGCCATATCAAGGTTTGGGGCAGCAACCCGTATATTTGGTTTCCTGGCTGCAAATCCTTGTTTAAGTGATAGCAGTGCTGTGCACAAAATTGAGTCCAAAACAGAACTGAGGGAATAGGGAAAAAGTGGAGGCTTTATGGGGAAGACATGAAATGAGATCAAAGGGGTCGGCTTCATGAAGGTCTTCAGGCATAGGTTCAAGCCCAGACATGACATCACAGGGGCTGGAGCTGGCAAGGTCTCCTTCCATAGGCTCAGTCCCGGAAGTGACATCAAGAGGGCCAGGTGGAATCTCCTGTGAATGGTCTGCAGGAAAAGGAGAAAAAGAGTCAGTGCACTCTGCCACATCCCGGTATGACTCAGAACTGCCCTTACTCAAGCCCTTTAGCTGCCTCCCATGCGCATGTGTGTGACAAGCTCCCCACCTCAGCCCAGACCCATCGGGTCGGGCAACCCAAATGAGAGGTCGTGAACCTGAGAAAGAGCATCAACATTGGCGTGAACAGTGCCCCGATGATGAAGAAGCAAAAACTTGTATGGATGGAGGTCAAGAAACCGCCTGGTGACCCGCGGATTCGACTCCTTGTGTTGGGCCATCCACTGTAAAGGTGCATGGTCCGTGACAAGGGTGAATTCCCGGCCCAACAGGTAGTACCTTAGCTGAGTAATCGCCCATTTAATCGCCAAAGCCTCCCTCTCCACCGCCGCATACCTGATCTCCCAGTCCAACAGTTTCCAGCTCAGGAACACGATGGGGTTTTCAGCACGGCCCCCAGGCCTGTGTCCGAAGCATCCGTCTGGAGGATGAAAGGTAAAGAAAAGTTAGGTGCTTTCAAAATAGGTGTGGACGTAAGGGGCTGCTTCAAGTCACTAAATGTAGCACCTGTCTTTTCAGTCCATACCACAATGTTTGGGGCCCTCTTCTTTGTCAAATCAGTCAAGGGCCCTGCTCTCTCCGAGAACCGGGGCACAAACCAGTGGTAGTACCCTGCTAAACTGAAAAAGGCTTGGACCTGCTGCTTGGTTTGGGGCCATTTCAAAATGGCATCTACTTTGGAGCACTGTGGCCTTACGGTACCCCAACCCACCAGGTAGCCTAAATACTTGGCTTCTCTCAATCCAAAGAAACATTTCTTGGGATTAATCCAAAGCCCAGCCTCACGAAGTGTCCGCAATACCGCTTTTACCTGCTGTAGGTGTTCCGTCCATGTGCTGGAATAGATGACCACGTCATCCAGGTAGGCAGCACTGTATGAGTTATGAGGCCTGAGCACTTTGTCCACCAGACGTTGGAAGTTTTCCGGAGCCCCATGTAACCCAAATGGAAGGACGTGATACTGCCAGTGTCCTCTAGCGATGCTAAACACGGTCAACCTTCGCGGAGTCCACTAAAAGAACATGCCAGTACCCCTTTGTCATGTCCAGTGTGGTCAAATATTGAGCCTGTCCAAGCCTCTCGAGGAGGTCATTCACTTGTGGCATTGGATAAGCATCAAACTGACTTGATTAAGTCGATAGAAGTTGTTGCAAAACCACCAACTCCCATCAGGCTTAGCAACCAATACAATGGAACTGGACCAGGGACTATGATTTTTCTCAATTATACCTTGTAATACGGATGTTCTCGGACTATAACCCCGGGCTCTGTCACAATGTCGTGCTCAACCAGAGAGATCCTTCCGGGGTTTTTACTCACTACCTCCAAGACAGACAGGATAACCGATTCCAGCTCCCATCGATGTCTGGGACTTAAATCTGCACCAAAGTTAAGGCTAGCTGTGTGAACAAAGAGTGAACAGGGCTGACTGGAGGAGGGATCGGGATACCTGTCCTTCCATGGTTTCAGCAGATTTACACGATAAACCCGCTCCCTCGGCCAACGATTGGGTTGACTCACCAAATAGTCGACGAGTCCTTTCCTCTTCTTTACTTCATAGGGACCTTGCCAATGGGCAAGCAACTTAGAGTGGGAGGTAGGTACTAGATAGATAGATAGATAGATAGATAGATAGATAGATAGATAGATAGATAGATAGATAGATAGATAGATAGATAGATAGATAGATACTTTATTAATCCTACGGGGAAATTCACAAAGGACCATGACCTGATCTCCCAGGCAGAACTCCTGGAGAGACATGACACGGTCGTAATATCGGACCTGTGCTGCTTGAGCCTCTTCCATGTGACTTTTAAGGAGGGGCCAAATTTTACCAAATCTATCGCATAATTGTGCGATATATTCCAATATATTTGTAGAGGGAAGAGCCTCTTCTTCCATCCTTCTTTAAAGATATCTAATATGCCCCGGGGTTGTCACTCATGCAATAATTCAAAAAGGGAGAGCCCTATGGAGGCTTGCAGGACTTCCCGATAGGCAAAAAGGATGAGGGGGAGGAGCTGATCCCAGTTCCTTCCATCCTTGTTGACCACCTTACCAAGCATTTGTTTGAGAGCCTGATTGAACCTCTCTACCAAACCGTTAGTTTGAGGATGATATACTGCGGTGTTTAAATGCTTTATTTTAAGTAACTTGGCAGTCTCCTTGAATGTCTCCAAGGTAAAAGGCATCCCTTGGTCCGTGAGGACTTCCTTAAGGATTCCAATGTGCACAAAGACCCCTACTAATACCCATGCGATGGCTTTAGAAGTGGCTGACAGCAACAGAACAGCTTCGACGTATTTGGTAGCATAATTTATCAGGACTAAAATGTACTTGTGTCAATGGGCTGAGGGCTCTAGGGGTCCGACTAAATCAACCCCAATTCTGTAAAAGGGAACATCAATTAGGGGAAAAGGAACGAGAGGAGCACGGTCCTTCCTAGGAATTTGTCACAACTGACACTCCGGGCAGGAAGTGCAAAAGCGACAAACCTCCTCATTGATTCCTGGCCAATAAAAGCAGAGCTACCTGCTCTATTATATGGTAGGGCTTGTTCTCAGATGGCCGTAACCATTACCCTACCATTGCCCAGAAGGACCAGGCTTGTCTGTGGGCTGGCCACTATGAGTCCAACCTCCAGTTTTTTATTTTGCTCACCTGCCAGTCTGGGGCACTACCCTAGGTGGCATTTGGGGCTCTGGTTTCACAGGGAGGCGGGCACTCTCCTCCGAGAGAGCATAATAAGCCCCTTTTGCCTCCCCCCTCTGGAGCAGCCCAACTCTGTGAGCCCCTCCCACACACTCCCTGGCCTCTCTAGATTACCCAGTTAAGCGTACCGGGAGCAGAACCCGTACCGGGTCTCGCCGAACCACGGGACACCCTCCCCGCCTGAAAACTAGGCCCTGGTACACTCCCACCTGGGTACATTGCAGGTCCTGTCCCCTTCTCTTCCGGGACTTCTCCATCCTGCTGACTATGCTACTGTCACAAAAGCCACAAAGAGCCATAGCAAGGTTTGGGGCAGCCACCCATACATTTGGTTTCCTGGCTGCAAATTGTCATTGAGGAAATAGGGAAAAGGTGGAGGCTTTTAAAAGGGAAGACATGAAGTGAGATCAAAGGGGTCAGCCTCATGAAGGTCTTTAGCCATAGGCTCGAGCCTGGACGTGATATCACAGGGGCCGGAGCCGGCAAGTTCTCCTTCCATAGGCTCGGTCCCTGAAGTGACATCAAGAGGGCCAGGTGGAATCTCCTGTGAATTGTTTACAGGCAAGGGAGAAAAAGACTCAGTGCACTCTGCCACATCCCGGTATGATCTTGAATCGCACTTACTCAAGCCCTTTAGCTGCCTCCCATGCGCACGGGTGTGACACCAGCAACATATGAGGAGGTCATCTACGCATGGCATTGGGTAGGCATCAAAAACAACAGACCTGGTTTAGCTGACAGATATTATAATAAAAGTGTTCTGACACTAACAAAACAGGATTAGACCTGAGGCTGCAGCTTTCTTCAATAACCCCTAGATTTAGAAAATATTTAATCTCCATCTCAATCTCAGCCTTGTTTGCCACCAAAAGGTGATACAGTCATTCTGGAATCACAATCCTCAGCTCAGTCACAGTGTCATACGCATATACGAGATTGGATTAAAAGCCAGAAGTCTACATGACCACCATCATCAAGTCCTTCCAAGAGAACCCTGAATACAAAGAGGACTGTTTCATTTATGTTAGGTAGAATGCCCAGAGGGGACTGGCCGGTCTCGTGGTCTGGAACCCCTGTAGATTTTACTTTTTCTCTCCAGCCATCTGGAGTTTTTTTTTTGTTTGTTTTTTCTGTCCTCCCTGGCGATCGGAGCTTACTCTTATTCTATGTTAATTAGTGTTGTCTTATTCTAATTCTTACTTTGTCTTTTATTTCTCTTTTCTTCTTCATGTAAAGCACTTTGAGCTACATAATTTGTATGAAAATTTGCTATAGAAATAAATGTTATTGTTGTTGTAAGAGAGACGTCAGGTTTGGTGTTAAGAACTTCATTTATAGAAAGGATGGCAGGCTCCAACTGATTCCTTTGTGAGGGATTTAATTCATCAGCAAAATAAAGATGTAAAGCTTTGGAAAAAAAAATCTACTCATACTGTCTCCCAGTACTTCCATGATTTAAATCAATGAAACGAAAACCAATTGTTCTTTAGAGTGTGGATTATGTTGGAAAATAAGTTTTACAACCAATCCCATCTCTTTTTAATTTCATCGAGCCCCTGCCTATGAACCCACCATTTGGAATAGGTGGTTAGAATAAATAACTTTGCTGCGCTGGCTAAAACCTATACAGTGTGGATTGCATTCTTGGCAATCAAAACTTTACACATTAATGAGCTGTAGAAGAAAAGGTTTATCATGTTTGAGTAAAGGTATGAAAATACAGTATATTTACTAGTTCTTTGGCATATTTTGAAAATCCTTTTAACAAGTATAGAACTCAATCAAATTCTTTCTTTCTTTTGCTATTTAACAATAAGGTGAAGGTGGAAGGTGGACTGTTTCCCATTTTCATGCTGAAACTTTAAACAGATTTTTTTTTGTTAATTTGAAGTAGGCTTCATTTTTGGCATTTCCTGACAATGCTGTCAGAAAAAAGCTTGTACTTTTCCAAAAAAGCAAAAAAAAAAAAAAAATCAACAGTTCAACTAGTATCAATATGTTTATGATATTTCATTTTCATTTGTCACTTCTTTCACTTACATTTTAATTTTGTCACAAGTAGCACACATAAAATAGTCCTAACCATAGCATCTGATAAAAATGTAGTTGTATTTGCCTAGTTTATAAAGTTTGCACATTCTGTGTTTGACAATGACACATAAGACATTTGCAGCTGGATGACTCAATTTATTAGACAAAATAACAAAGATCTAAGAATCTAAGAGGCGTCCATCAAGCAAACAGAAATTCAGGGAAGATTTTGTTAATATGTGCTGCACTATTTAGGCTTGTAGTACAATGTTTTGGAGAGAATTCAGCAATTCAAATTGATAAGTAAAACATAATATGGTGGATTTAAGTTTGCAAGGAGTTATCAATGGAAATCAATACATATGTACCTTATTATATCTTTTAATGCATGTGTTATTTTTGAAAATAATTCAGGGCACTAACACCTGGTTTTGTTTCCACACAGAATTTAAATTCACTTCCGGGACACATTACACAGGCTATAAGAATGGTTTTGTCTGGATTATGGGTAAGTCATTGAGGAATTTAAAATTTTTACTTTTATCACCCTGGGTATAACTTATCTCACCTTCTAAAAAATCCTGGAGAAAAATTAGATCTATGTTAAAACAGAATGGCTGAAATAACTATGTTAGGCCAATATTCTTGTCAGAATTTGGGTTGCTTGGCCTGTTTTTGCAAAGAGTTTAAAGTTTTTCCCATTTGTTTGTCAGAATTAATTTGCTGAGTTGTAAAATTATAAATAATTAGAAAGCATTACATGCTGTCAGACTGTGTCTCACTACAAGGTTTCTGATTTTATCCTTGTTCAATATTTTTGATTGACATGTTGAATTAACAAAGTACAAAATGTCTGTTACTAAAAAAAAAGGGAGCCTTAAGCAATATTTCTTTCTTCTCTTCTGGGCTGTTAGCTCATAACTGCTCTGTGGACACATGATTCCAATATGGAACTTTCTGGCTAACATTACAACAATTAGGCCAGGCAAAAACACTGCATTCTACAGCCAGACTTTCTTAACCTTTGCTGTAACGGGATACAGACACCATTTCATCATCAAGGAAGACATGAATTTTGGGCTTTAACGGGCCCTGTTTTTTGACAGCCCCCCAGCCTTGACTCCATAAGAAGACAAGAAAAAACTTCCAAAAAAAACCTTGTAGGGAAAAAAATGGAAGAAATCTTGGGAAAGACAATTCAGAGAGAGACCCCTTCCAGGTAGGCGTGTACAGGTTGTCAGTGGGTAAATACAACACATTAAACAGAACACAAATACTCCTCTTGACAGATCTAGGGATACAATACAACAGTACAATAGTAATAGTACAAGATACAAAGCAAAAATGCAAGAATAGATGATATCACATATTAGGATCCAGATTTGTTCAGACTCCTGGAAATCTTGTGAACAAGCCGCCTCCACCTTCTGGCCATTCCACAGCTGAGACTGAAGGGGCATCTCTTATAGTAGCAGGCAGACCACTGCACAGCTTTTGAGTCCTGTGACTAAAATCTCGATGTCCCATTGTTATTATATTACTCCTTATAATTATAAGCAGACTGGCATCTTTATATATTAATTGGTGCTCTGGTTTGTAAGTAATAATAAGTTCAGATAACTAAGGCGGACCTCTGCCATTTAAGGCTTTATATGTTAAAAGGAAGATTTTGAAATCTGCCCTAAACTTAACCGGTAGCCAGTGTAAGGATTTAAGAACTGGAGTTATGTGTTCATATTTTCTTGTTCTTGTAATAATTCTTGCAGCAGCATTTTGGATTAACTGGAAGCTGAATAAAGAACAGTTTGAACATCCAGTGAACACTGCATTGCAGTAGTCAATCCTAATAGAATTAAATGCATGAGAATTAATTTCTCAGAATCCTGTTTATTTAGAAAGCGCCTGGATTTCCCAACATTTTTAAGATGGAAGAAACATGATTTAGACAACTTTGTAAAGTGTGCTTTAAATGACATGCTAGAGTCAAAGAGAACACCTAGATGGAGGGCTGATTCAGTGAAATTAATGGCGATTCCAACTGAGTTAAATGATGACAGAATATTGTTGTGATCAGCGTCATTCCCTCCAATAATTAACATCTCCGTTTTATCTGTGTTTAAAGACAAATAGTTCTTATCCATCCACCCTTTTAATTCATTAACACAACTAATTAAAGACAATGCTGAAGAAAATTAATTTGATCTAAATTAAAGGTATAACTGGGTGTCATCTGCATACGAGTGAAAATTAACATTATGTTTCCTAATGAGAGATCCCAGTGGAAGCATGTAAAGTGAAAACAGTAAAGGTCCCAGTACTGAGCCCTGCGGGACACCATATTGAACTTCTGTGTATAATGATGGAGTCCTGTCAGCACATTTCTGTACATACTGGAATAGAATTGTTAAATAAGAACTAAACCAAGCAAGCGCAGTGCCTGTAAGACCAACATCATTTTCCAGCCTGCATAATTAATGGTGTCAAATGCTGCGCTTAAGTCTAACAACATAATTACAGTGGAGTTTCCTTCATCAGAGGATATCAGAATGTCATTTACAACCCGTGTTAGTGCCGTTTCTGTACTATGACCAGTGCAGAAACCAGACTGGAATTTTTCAGATAAATTGAAATGCGTAAGGTGTGACTGAAGCTGATTGGCGACTACTTTTTCTAGTATTTTAGAGAGTTAGGGTCAATTTGATATGGGTCTATAGTTATTAAGTGTACGTGTGGGTGTAGGTCTGACTTTTCAAGTAATTTCACTTCAACACTTAGTCCAGCAAAACAATAATTGCAATGAAATTAGTCGGTTCACAAAAAAATTTGTCTTCCAGTTTAGTGTGTCAATAGATTTAGAGTTCTAAACATTCCTTTTGCAAAAGTGAAGCAAAAAAAACATTATTTCAGTATTTTAGTAGTAAAAGAACAGTCAAGGAGGCGGTCAAGTGCATCAGAAATAGTAAAGGAGAATTAAAAGATACAGACAGTGAAATAGTGGACACCCTAAACTTACATTTTTCTGAGGTGTTCACAAGTGAGCAAGTGGATAACCTCAGAGTGGTAACAGGGACTACTAAGGAGGTACTGAGGGATTTGGAAATTGGAAAGAGAGAAGAGTTGTGCAGATTAAATAAGCTGAAATCAAACAAATCACCAGGACCGGATACTATTTATCCACGTGTTCTTAAGGAGGCTAGTGAGTACAGATATAAACCCTTGACACATATTTTTAGGAAGTCACTGCGCACCGGAGAGATTCCGAAGAACTGGAAAATGGCAAATATCATCCCATTATATAAAAAGGGCAAGCGGGCAGATCTAAGCAACTATAGACCCGTAAGCTTAACATGCATCACAGGAACATTAATGGAAGGAATCATTAAAGAATTACACATAAGAAGTAAAAATGTTAGGTTTGAATACACAATGGGTGGTCAGAAAATCGAGAGAACACCTTATGAGAAGGATTTAGGAGTCTTAGTGGACTCTAAGCTATCAACTTCCCGACAGTGTTCAGAAGCCATTAAGAAGGCAAACAGAATGTCAGGTTATATAGCGCCTTGATGTGAGGAGTACAAGTCACAGGAGGTTCTGCTCAAGTTTTATAACACACTGGTGAGGTCTCATCTGGAGTTCTGTGTTCAGTTTTGGTCCCCAGGCTGCAAAAAGTACATAGCAGAGCTAGAAAACTTCCAGAGAAGAGTAACTAGACTGATTCAGGGCTACAGGGGATGAGTTATGAAGAAAGATTAAAAGAGCTGAGTCTTTACAGTTTAAGCAAAATAAGATTAAGAGGTGACATGATTGAAGTGTTTAAAATTATGAAGGGAATCAGTCCAGTGGATCAAGACTGTTATTTTAAAATGAGTTCATCAAGAACAGGGGGACACAGTTGGAAACTTGTGAAGGGTAAATTTCGCACAAACATTAGAAAGTTTTTCTTTACATAAAGAACGATAGACACTTGGAATAAGCATCCATGATGTGTGGTAGACAGTAAGACGTTAGGGTCTTTCAAAACTCGACTTGATGTTTTTTTGGAATAAATAAGTGGATAGGACTGGCGAGCTTTGTTAGGCTGAATGGCCTGTTCTCGTCTAGAGTCTTCTAATGTTCTACAACAACAAAATTTTTGAATGTCCCTAAAGAAACAAACTATCAAAGTAATATACCAATTTTTGATTCAGAAACATGATATCTTTGCAGGTCTACAGCACAGTGCTTAATTAACACTAGAATTACCAGAGCCTACAAAAAAACTCATAGATCCGACCCACCTTAAATCCGTTCGCACCTCTTCGCCAGCATCTTTTCTCCTCTAAATGTGCTGATAAAGACAACCTGCAAGCAGCTGGCTATTCCATCCCCCCACTGACTTTGAACGTGCACAAACTTCTCCCAGCTCATGCCTTGATTGATAATATGGGAGTGAAGTGGAGTTTTAGAGTGGAAATAATAGATCGTTATTTGGAACACACACATTTCATGTGTGTTCTGTTTCAACAGTAATCTGTGTAAAAACATTGTTAAAACAGAAACTTTTTCAGATTTTAGTAGTAAATGACAAAATGAAGCCTGAAGTCCAAAGATCAAATAAACACTTTCATAAAAGGTTCAAGGCAAAGACAACAGCTTCCGTGGCGTAGCGGTAAGATAAAGAGCCGCGTTAGCATGCGACATTGACACACATTTACTATGACTACCTCCGTGGCGCTATGGTATCAGCTGCTGACTGGTAATCAAAAGGTCATGAGTCTGATCCCAGACGAGTCTGTTTTGAGAACTTAGCTGCTCGTATTCTTACTATTTTAGAATAAAAACATACATTTGATTTCACATTACCTATTTACCTTTATTTATTTACTTACTTCCTACAGCATAAAGTCACGAGTTCCAAAATGTACTATACAGGTCATAAAACGAATTACTATTTTAGAATAAAAACATACATTTGATTCCAGTCTATTACAGCCAGTGTAATTTATGATACTTGTAAAGGTTAGGTTTTTTTTTTATTCTCTCAGCCGTATTCATGATCCCAACTCCACCCACCCCCCACATTTGACACTGTTGTTTTCTCAGACGTGCTATAACAGAGGTAATCTCAAATCACAAAGACGATTCTACATCGGATCAAGAATGCACTTTTGCCATCACTGTACTTTGTATATGTACATGGGAAGCTCTGCTCTTGTGACTTTACGCTGCAGGAAGTAAATAAATAAAGGTAAATAGGTAATTTGAAAGCAAATGTATGTTTTTATTCTAAAATAGTAAGAATACGAGCAGCTCAGTTCTCAAAACGAATTCGTCGGGGATTAAACTCTTGATTCCCAGTCAGTAGCTGATACCGCACCACGGAGGCAGTTATAGTAAATGTGTGTCAATGTCGCATGCTAACGCGGCTTTTTTTCTTACCGCTATGCCACAGAAGCTGTTGTTTTTTCCTTGAACCTTTTGTGAAAGTGTTTATTTGATCTTTGGACTTTAGGCTTCATACATTATATAGTTTATGCCTACATTTTGTCATCCTTCTATATAAAAGTGGTCGGGATTGTCCTTCCGTCCCGTGAGTGCTACGCAGGCGCGGAGTTTCACACACACCCGTCCATTTTGCAATGCACGATAGGATTTGTAGTTTCGTTTTTCCAGGTAAAAGATGATTTTCTACTCCAGACTGTGCGATATCTTCTTCTTCTTTCTTACTATATAAAAGCGGTCGGGATTGTCCTTCCGTCCCGTGAGTGGAAAGCGTAGTGGTATTCCGCTTATCACAGACTTACTACTTGCAGCTTGCGGTACGACGTGACGCGATGTGAGCAGAGTTCTGGTGTTCCCATCGTTCCCTTGCTTTTGTGCGCGATGCGCTGGAAAAATAGACAAAATTACGTCTCTGGAAATAATTAATGTTGATGGAGTACAAATGCCTCACCGCGTAGTAAATATCAGGGGGGTTCAAAAGGGCAACCTCAATATAGAAAAAAAGTTTAAATTTCATCACAAAAATAACAGAAACTACGAGTATTAAAGTAATACCACTCAAATGCAATATAACCAAATTAATGAGTTTGTATAAAATATCAAATTGATCTACACATTGAATTGCCTTAAGAAGTGGTCAACTTAAAAGTCGGTCGCCTTAAAAAGCGGGTCAGCCTAGTTTACTACTAAAATATGAAAAACGTTTCTGTTTTAAAAATGTGTTTAGTTTGCATAGATCGTTGTAGACATGGAACAAACATGAAATGCAAGTGTTCCAAATAACAATATAATATTTATAAAAGGTCTAATTTTGCTTGACTTCTCACTCTCTACAACTCTAAGCAACTGACACGCAGGTAAACAAACTTGAACTGAGAAAACTGTGCGGGGATGGGGATGTGATAGCAGGCTGCTTGCTGTTTGCTGTTTATCAACACATATACAGGACAAAAGACACTGACAGAGAGGTGAGAAGCAATTTAAGGTGAGACGGATTTTTGAGCATTTTTGTAGGCTCTGGTAATTCTTGTGTTACACAAATACTTGTATAACAAACTGATGCTGATGGTCAATGCCATCATGTGTAAACTGAACTGAAACAGAAACAGTTGTGTAGAGGGAATACAATTGGGCAGACTGAAGAGGGTAGGTAGCAGTAGATATGGCAATTTAACCTGCAAATCTTACACCATGCCAAAAGTAAGCACAGCAACTAGACACAAAGTATCATCCTGCATCATTAAGTTCTCTTTCAAACAGAAATTTTACAGATATGCTGATTAAGCTCTTTTGCAAAAGAACCAGCAAATAAGGAAAGGATGACGATTGTAAATGCAGAACAACAGAAATTGAGGTCAGTAAATGAAAAATATATTAAGCTTGCATCCTTTCAAAATCAGTGTCAGTGGAGAAATGGCAGAAACCACTGGGACCCTGGTACTCCCATCCACAAACCAGAACAGTCTTATCAGAAGTGGTCTTCATGGAAGAGTTCTGACCATTCCTCCAAGGTGGAAATAAAGTCAAATGACTCATGAAGACACAAAGACTGGGTTGCAGAATAATGATAGCAGGTGCTCTGGATAGATGAGTCAAAATATGAAATGTTGATCTATACTAATAAAAGGCAAAGCCCTCACTGACTGACTCATCACTAATTCTCCAACTTCCCATGTAGGTAGAAGGCTGAAATTTGGCAGGCTTATTCCTTACAGCTTACTTACAAAAGTTAAGCAGGTTTCATTTCGAAATTCTTCGTGTAATGGTCATAACGGTCGACAACGTCCGCCATGTTGAACTTTCTTATTTATGGTCCCATCTTCACGAAATTTGGTAGGTGGCTTCCCTGCGCTAACCGAAACCGATGTACGTACTTATTTCAGTGGTATGACGCCACTGTCAGCCACCATATTGAACTTTCTAACGTTACCAATTCCCCAACTTCCCGTGTAGGTAGAAGACTGAAATTTGGCAGGCTCATTCCTTACAGCTTACTTACAAAAGTTAAGCAGGTTTCATTTCGATATTCTACGCATAACGGTCGACAACGTTCGCCATGTTGAACTTTCTTATTTATGGCCCCATCTTCACAAAATTTGGTAGGCGGCTTCCCTGCGCTAACCAAAACCGATGTACTTACTTATTTCAGTGGTATGACGCCACTGTCGGCCGCCATATTGAACTTTCCAATGTTACTAATTCTCCAACTTCCCGTGTAGGTAGAAGGCTGAAATTTGGCAGGCTTATTCCTTACAGCTTACTTACAAAAGTTAAGCAGGTTTCATTTCGAAATTCTACGCATAACGGTCGACAACGTTCACCAGGTTGAACTTTCTTATTTATGGCCCCATCTTCACAAAATTTGGTAGGCGGCTTCCCTGCGCTAACCAAAACCGATGTACTTACTTATTTCAGTGGTATGACGCCACTGTCGGCCGCCATATTGAACTTTCCAATGTTACTAATTCTCCAACTTCCCGTGTAGGTAGAAGGCTGAAATTTGGCAGGCTTATTCCTTACAGCTTACTTACAAAAGTTAAGCAGGTTACATTTCGAAATTCTACACGTAACGGTCATAACGGTCGACAATGTCTGCCATGTTGAACTTTCTTATTTATGTTCCCATCTTCACGAAATTTGGTAGGCGGCTTCCCTTCGCTAACCGAAACCAATGTACATACTTATTTCGGTGATATGACGCCACTGTTGGCCGCCATGTTGAACTTTCCAACGGTCTTTGTTACTTATGGGCCCATCTTCAAGAAATTTGGTACGCGGGTTCCCAACGCTAACTGAATCCTACTTACATACATATATACGTCCATAGCCTGCAGCTCGGTCACCGTGTGAGGCGGCGTTGGGTCCCATATCCCAACGCCTCCCACATTGTTGGCTGCCTGCCTATATAAGGTCGTCCATCGCTCCAGTCTCTACATTCCCTTCCTTGCTTCGCCACGGGATTCACGTCTCCCTACTGATAACTGCAGCCTTTTTATTTAATCCATGGCTTCTCCGCTGTTTTATTGTTGTTTTTTATGATTATAGTTATTGTGTAGGTATTTTAGACTTACTTTATATTGTTCAGGTACCCATTTCCTTTATCGTTCCAACCGTACCACCATTAACATGTCTATCGAGGTGATCACCATCGATCAAAGAACTGTCACTTACTGAGTGGTTTCCATGCCCAGAGATGGCACCTGCCTTTTCCATTCTCTTTGTTACATATTGCACGGCCATATCAGGCTCACTCTTGATATCCGGAGGAACATTGTGTCTTATGTATTGAATGACTGGGACAGGTTCAAGGTGTGGACTGATGACGGTACAGGAGATAATTATACTACACAGGAGCTTTATAAGAGTGAAATGCTTAAGCCCTTCACCTATGCATCTGCATGTGAGTTGATCGCTGCCGCTGAATCATTCGGTTGTCGGTTTCAAGTGTACCGAAATGGCCAAATATTTTACACCTTTCGACAACCGCCAATGCCTCTTAAACATCTTAGATTCACAGGTGACAATTTCAGTAGTGGACACTTTGATGTTTATGAATGTTTAAACTCTCAAAAGCTGGATGTGAAGTTATCGATGAAACTGGTTGTATACTTACAACGCTTGACAGATGCCGAATGTCACTTCAACACAAGTCTTCCAAATACTGTCGTAATTGAAACAAACCATGAAACTCAAACCGATTATGACAGCAGCAATCCAAGCTGTGAGATTTGAAACAAGATTACTGTTCACATGGGCAACTGTACGTTGCATGCTCAAGAGTAAGCTCAGCGCACAGCTTGGTCATGTTACAACCGGAGGGACGAACTGACAATGTGGTATACAAAGAGATCCTTAACAAATAATTATTGGTATATTTTCCCTCAGTTTAAAAAGGTTTAATATTCTTCTTAATAAAAATTTTAAGGCAGTACTTCGCCGCTGTGAAGCGTGGGTATTTTGCTAGTCTCTAATAAAAGGCAGTTTCTCCACTGAAGGGCTATAGAATGGTATATGGATTAGTGTCTGCTGGCAACAGTGAAGCACAGTGGAAGTTTTTTTTCCAGGTTTGGGGTTGTATTTACTTTCATCAAAACTGATGGGCCCATCACTGCTGAGAAGTACAGGCAGATTCATATCCATAACATAGTATCATTAGGGAGTTTACATTTCTAGGCCTGTGTGCTGCTTCTTTTATTATATTTTTAAAGGCTGTCCTAAGATGTATTTTGAAAGTGGTTTTGGTTTCAGGTGTTTTTACATATGATACATAGGCACACACATTATTAAAAAATGTATGTTATATAGGGTAGTTTGGTATATTATGCCTGAAGAAAAAAAACTTTCTTACATTTATTATTCTTTCTTTACAGGCTGTGTTTCGTCGGCCAAGAAGGGTTGTACAACAAATTGGAAATCTTATGTCTGGATTGTGGGTTAGTTTGTCAAATCTTATATATACCCTTTTTAATTTGTATGGATATGGTGGGAGCCATTTTTGGCAACAAGTGGTTTTGCTGCCCTAGCCATGTTGTTGGCAATAGCATGCATGGTCATTCATGTAACTAGACATTAATACTGTGTATGATATCAGCTTGCTAAGACTATTTAGGACGGATCTTGTTTTAGTTTAGATGCTCGCTTTCTTATTTTTCTTAAAATCATGGCTGATATCAGCCTTTTACTGGAAGGCTGATTTTTTTGATCAGCTGACCCTTGGAAATCTTCATGCTATAGTCTGTTTCTGCTTAAACTCTTGCCATCTATATATATAATTGACTAAGTCGCCTAACCATGGGATATGCATGACAGAGCCCCGCCCGCCAACTCTAACCCTCCTCCCGTGTCATGGGATACGCATGACAGAGCCCCGCCCGCCAACTCTAACCCTCCTCCCGCGTCCACCCTCGCTCTCGAGGTATGCGCACTGCCTGCTCATGTGCCCACACGCAACACCTCACCAAACACAGCCTCAGTAGCTTTCGTCTCCGCTACAGTCCACATGCACCTCTGAGCCACGTTGACTTTTCATTGTTCTTTTCGGTTCCGGCTGCTTTTCTATATATATAATCGACAAAGTCGCCCGACCATGGGGTACGAACGACAGAGCCCCACCTGCCAGCTCTAACCCGCTTCCCGCGTCATGGGCTACGCACGACAGAGCCCCGCCCACCAACTCTACCCCTCTTCCCGCGTCCACCCTCGCTCTCGAGGCATGTGCATTGCCTGCTCATGTGCCTGCCCCCAACACCTCACCAAATACATGTTTACACGCTGCATACAGTGATTCCCATCTGCGACAAACATGCTTCTTCTTAGATGGTCCTGCAGGAACAGGGAAAACCATTGTCTACAAAACCCTGATTCATACCATCAGAGCTAGGAAGCTAGGACCATCGTCCTGCTTCCACCTCAAAACCAGTCCCGCCCACACGCAGCCAACACGGCATTTCTAGATTCCTATTTGTCCTCTTCCAAACTCCTCCTCATGCTGCCAGCGGCTCCTCTTCAAAACTGGTTCCGCCCACACACAGCCGACACGGCATTTCTCGCCAAGCTTCTCAAGTACGCTTACAAAATAAAGCAAACTCTACATGCAGCGAAAATTTACTTCTCCAGCTAGATTCCATGCTCAGAACCATCAAACCCTTCGCTAAATCATACAAACATATGCATGAAATCGCTCAGTCCAGTCCAACAGGATCTGTACGAATGCTTTTTGAGGAAAACCCTAGGCAGGATTTACGACGATACAATGCCCCGACATGTCACACTGATGTTGCAGCGATTTTTGTCGGAAAAGATGGCGAACCGCCTGCCGAAAAGGACATTTGCATCTGTCCCATAGGCAACTCCTGTAAACAGATTTCAACACTCAATATGAATTGCAATCCTATGTTTTACCCACTTTTTTTCCATTACGGAGACATTGGCTGGCACAAAAATTTACAACATGTTCCCGATAAAAGAACCGCCAAGTGAAGAAGGCTTACTCAATGCCAATTTTACGCGTACAGATTAGCAATGAGGAATACATTTAGTATTTTGCACTCCAGCGGCGAACTGTTCCAACAGTACGTTGTGCATGCGTATGTTAAAACAGAGGGCACGCATCTCAACTATCTCAGATTAGATCAACAAGATCTGTGCATGAAACAATACGTTTGAATATAGACGCACTGCAAGCAAACGCTGAAAATAACAACGTACGTGTAGACAAAATGGTCATATTACCGTCCACATTTCCAGGTTGTCCAAGATACATGCAACAAAACTATCAGGATGCCATGGCCATAGTACGTAAATTCGGATAGCCTCATTTATTTATCACTTTCACATGTAATCCTGGTTGGCCGGAAATTCTACATTCACTGTTGGATACCCAAAGACCAGAGCACAAACCTGAAATTGTAGTACGAGTCTTTTGGATTAAGCTGCAGGAATTACTTAGAGACATTCTACAACAACATCTTTTTGAGGTTGTTATTGATTATATTTACGTAATCGAATTTCAGAAGCGCAGCCTTTCTCATACCCACATGCTGTTTACTCTTCACAATAATTCTAAAAACCAGTCTTCAGCCACGGTCAGTTGTACGTGGCTTTTTCTAGGGTTAGATCTTTCGACTCATTATCTGTCGTCACCACCAAAAAACTTATTCACAACTGTGTCTTTCAAGAAGTATTTATTTCTTCTTGATTTCTGAATTCCTTTCTCACCATTTTCTGTTCCTATTCTTAAACCGCTGTATGCTACGGCGGGCTTTGGCTAGTTGGTAATAAACGGTTCAATCATAGATCTTGTCACAAATAGTTTGCTTGCTTATTATTTGCCCTAGTGAAAAACTGAATAAGACCTTTCCTGTTCATAATAAATTGTGCATTCTGAAAAGAGGGAGCAGATTTTTGATATGTGCAACTGTTAAAGAGTTACTGAGTGGCAAATGTAAAAATCACATCCTTTGTGCATGCAGGGTCAAGCCTGGGAGTGTTCCTGGGATCCCCATAATAAAATAAACAAATGACCATCTTCAGATCTTAGCGTCCCTATGAACGTCCAGTGAAAACAGCAACTTTTATTGAGGTTGTCTGTTTCTACTTCTTTTTCAGAAAATCTAATCTAATGTTAACTAGACATTAGTGGAAATAACTGCAAAGTTTTGTAGAAACAGGTGTGGTGGTTTTCATGTGATGGTTAAACAGACAGACAGAAACAAATTTTATATAACTAAAATACACTCCAAATTTAATTTTGCAGCTACACACTTTTTTCCTATAAACAAATTAAAAATCAACCTAACTTTCCACATCTCACACCCATATCTGTCTCAGAGGCTATACTGATTAGTCTTGATGAAGACTAAGACATTTTCACAATATATTAAAATAATTCAAAGAATTTACCCTTCAATAATAAAAGGGAACTGTGGCAAATGGACCTTACAAATAGCATCCCAGAAAAGGAGATTCAACTAAACGTCTGTCATCAATTACATTTATCTCATTTAAGATTGTCAAAAATGTACTCAGGCAAGATCCAACTTGTTAGCATTGCCATCTAGCTCCATCATCGGTAGGCTGTATTTTTTGGGAATTATATAAATTAACATGATTCCATGCAAAAATCTTTTCATTCTTCTCAGACAGCTCACAATCACTCCTTAATTATTAACAGAGATCATTGATGCATGTCTGGATTGAATTAAAATACATAAATCGATTGTAATATCCTACACCACACTACCAGCATAAAGACTTATCTTGCTTATCTAGAAGAATCCCAAACTACCATTTATAACGCAGTGGGTAAGCAGTATTCTGTTATCTCCTCAGAAAAAAATCAAAATCTCTACTAGAGGATATATGACAATACTTTTAAAAAATGGAAAAACTTCATTAATATAATTTTAGAAAAGCCTGTGGTTGAGTCTCATATGCTATTAGCACTAGAATCCTTGAAGCACATGAAAAAATTCGTAATGCCGGGCCACCTTAAATTCCTTCATACCTCCTCATTAGCGACTGCTCACTCACTCCCACCAAGGCAGCTGAAGTCTGTTTATCTGGCATTGAGGTGTTTGGAATTATTATTATTATTATTATTATTATTATTATTATTATTATTATTATTATTTACAGGGTTAAATAATATATCGTTATTTGGAATATATACATTTCATGTATGTTTCATGTCTACAACAATCTGTTTAAGTGTAAGATGACAGGAAATGCGAAACAAGAAATGTTGAATACATAGCTAAAACAGAAACTTTTTTCATGTTATAGTAATAATTGATAAAATAACTAAACAAAAAGAAATTATTCAACTTACAAGTTGCTGTAAATATGTAAAAACTGAAGCCAGTTCTTAATTGCATGGCTGGGTTAGAGGTAAGAATGGCTGCCTCTAAATCAAGAGGTTGCAGGTTTGATCCTGGGTTTTATCCACATTTTCTCTTTTGAGTAGTGAGCTGCTATTATTATTACTATCATACAATAAAAACATACATTTGATTTGAGTCGGTAACACCTGTTATACATTTTTGCTACTTGTAAAAGTTAGTGTTTTTTTATTCATTTTAATTTTCTGTTATGTCCACGTGGTAAAATGAACTTTCTCTCTCTCTGAGTTGATGGCAATTATCTCCATTATTTAAACAAGAGCAGCGATGACCACATTTGGTGCTAAGGCTGACACCTCCTTAGAACTATTTGTTGTACCGGCAATCAAAGATACAATGCCCTGTGACTGCTATGAGACTATCATGCAGCATTTGTGCTTTGACAACAAAGACCCCCATGCAGGACGTGTTAAAAAACAACAGATTTACATGTGCATGTGCAATGCCACAATGTTTTGGAAAAGATCCCAGTCATCCTACGGGACAAATACTTTCTAAGAATGTGTTCATATAGCCATTTCTGGACAAAGGCAGAACCGTAACAACAAACAACTTCTTCACGTCACTTTTGCTGGCTAATAAACTTCTGTACGACAACACAACTCTGCTTGGCACGAGAAGATGGGATGGGAACTTAAACCTGCAGCTAAAGTCACTTCGGTACACATACAATTCGCCATGCTAATGTTTAGATATGGCAGTGCCATGCTGACAGTGTATGCACCCAAAAAGAAAAAGTCTGTCTGCATTCCCAGTACCATGCACCATAATGAGGAGACTAAGTTAAAAAAAATGCTCAAATGACAACTCATATTCAAATGTTTTCAAATAATTGAGTTTTTATGTATGGATGTGTGTGTGCAGAGACAGATTTGATATCATTCAAGTGGTTACTGGAATATAAAATAAACACTTTCGCAAAGATTTAACAAAACAAGTGTGCTTTTATTCAAGAAAAAAAAAATTCAAGTGACAACAAGATACCAAGAAGACCTGATTCACCAGAGTTTGTGTGTCTGCTTATACCCATTCAGCGATATCTTTTACAAGTAGCAAAACTTTACACCAGCTGTTACAGACTGAAATCAAATGTATGTTTTTATTATATAATAGTAATAATAACAGCAGCTCACTACTCATAATGGCAGAGAAGACTGGGGATCAAACCTGCAACCTCTGCTTTAGAAGCAGCCATTCTTACTTCTACACCAGCCATGCAATTGACATTTGGGCTTCAGTTTTTACTCATTGACTGCAACATGTAAATTGAATCATTCCTTTTTCTTTGGCTATATTATTAAATAAAAGTGCACTTGTTTTGTTATATACTGTATGTGTCTTTTGCGAAAGTGCTTTTTTGATATTTGAACTGCAGTCTTCACACATTATACACTTCACATCAGCATTTTGTCATTACTATAACATGAAAAATGTTTGTTTTAGTTATGTGTTCAACATTTCTTGCCTTGCATTTCATGTCATCTTATGCTTACACAGATCGTTGTAGACATGGAAAGCACATGAAATGCATGTATTCCAAATAACAATATATTATTTACCCTCTACAATTCAAATTGCCTCAAACCCAGATAAACAGACTTGAACTAGTAAGGCAGGTGGTCATGAGATAACAGGCTGCTTGCTGCTTGTGCTGAGCGACACATTTACAACACAAAAGACGCTGATGAAGAGAGGAGCAAACATATTTAAGGTGGACCAAGATTACGATTTTTTTCATAGGTTTCAGGGATTCTAGTGTTAATTGTTCTATTATATGCTCACTTCTTTCTTCTTTTTCTCTTTCTCTTGAGTAGGGTTAGGATATTGTTTAATTTTCTTTCTCATTTTATTTCTATTTTCTTTTGCTTTTTCTTGATTGCCTTTGATACAATTTGTATCTGTTATGTTATTATTTGTTGGATTGGAGTGTATATCATTGTAATGCTCTGCTTTTTGAATATAAAATAAAAATATATAAAACATTTTTTGGCATAAACTTTGGTTGATGAAATAAATGAGCTGAATACATGAGTTGGGTTGCCAGAAGTAGATGGGAAATAACATTAATGAAGGACTGAAGAAAATCCCTGTTTATAGTCGGGTCTCTGTGGGTTACACAAACATAAAGGATCCAGTTGCTGACAAAAAAGGCCTTTAGTGATAAAGTAAGTACAACTTTACAGCTGTGCTATCAATTAAGAAAGTTATCAGACCAAGAACTGAGCATAAATGAATGCTGTATCAATAAACTGCAGTAATGCTGTAACTCATAATTAATCAAATATCTGAGATTGATAAATGTATGTATAAAAATAGAGCTTCAAATTATTGCTGGTTCATGAAAGGTTCTTACTTTTTAACTTTTGTCTTCTTCACATTAGCTTACTTTTTATTGAATAAATAATGAGTGAAATCTGCTAACTGATGTTTGTTACTTGAGGGTATATTTTTAGTATCTTTTTTCAAATGGCACTATATATACAGGATATTTTTGATGTATTGGAATGTTTTGTTTGAAATTAACAATGATCGTGATAATAACCAAAGTTTTTATTCCTACGCAGGGGTTCTTAGTCAATGTTCCAAGATCAATTGCCCAAGCAGCACGGAGACTTACAAATGCTTTAGGGGTGAGTCAAAATATAATAAAAAGGTGACTGAAAAGTTACATACAGTATATATAATGACAAGTAAATGGTAAACTAGAAGACATGACACAAAGAATAAAGGTTCAACCTTGATATGCTTGCTGTATAAATTTAATATAAAATAAGATGCTTCTTTCTAAATATTAAAGTGATCTTGGAATTAAAGGAGTTATAGATCTCAATAGATTAGAGTATGGCCACGGACATTGAACCAAACTATTGTCCTATTGCAGTAACCAGAAGAGCCATTTGGAAGAACACTTTACTGACTAAAACTATAATGTGTAAAAGGGAAGAGGGGCTGAACCTTTTTCGATCTTAAACCTTACATATCTTGATTTGGATGTAGGACTGTCTATATGACCAAAAGCCCATGTCAGGTTATAACTAAAAATTAGCATAGTTTTAGTGGATACCAGCATTATGTATGTTTGCATACTTTTCAGACTGAAATCTATTAATGATTAATTGTGCACGCTGGTGCACATGTTATCCATTTAAACACTTGATTTCACTCTGCTACTCAAATTGATACTGTAGCAGGTATTTTTTAATTTTTAAATTTTGCTTAAAATTGCATAGGACTCTGGGAAATATACATAAGTATACACAAAAACATTAGCTTAAAGATGTTAACATGAAATTAAAAAAAAAACTCAATTTCCTTTTGTGACATAATAAGCTCTCCAAAAGCAGCCGGAATGTCATCAGAATGCACAAAACTTTAACCAAATAACATTTTAACAGTGTCCAGCAAATTGAATTCCCAAACTTTTCTTCACAACAATTGCTCAGGATGTCCATTTGTTGTTGCACACAATTTTCTTGCACACATTTGTCACTGTGCTTCTTTGTTGGAAGTCATTTTTCGACATGCTTTTGTCAGTGCACTCTCCACATATTTTACATTCACAGTGTTATAATTGTAGGGTTTTGCACTTAGGAGATTGCTTTTTTTGTATCTGTTTTGTCATTGTTTTTTATGGTGCCACAAAATTTTATTATTTATTTTATATACCTTTATGCTGCCATTTTGATTTTTGTGAGGCAGTTCTCAGTTTGTGTATCTTTTTAATAATGGTTGCCGTATTGTTTATTCCATCAGTGCTCTGTTGCCATCACATGACAACAGGAAGTTACGTTACGTGATGTCATAACTGAGTCAGTATGTAAGTTGGCAGTATGCTACTTATTTCAAAGTTTTAATTATTTGCAAAATTCTCAACAGTGTCAGTGCAAAAATCTTGTTAGTCAGAACATTGCATGTGTCTTTTGACAATGAGTTTGCTTTTGGTTTCTCAGACATTTTGACCATTTCCTGTGCTCTGACAATGAGTTGCCCAACATCTCCTGACCTTTGCCTCTTTATTTTTCCTCTGCCAGTTTTACTCTGACAGAGCACACAGAGACATAACGTAGGACTCCCCTTTATGTGTGGGGTTTTATTCACATATTTTGCTTTTCTGATGTTCACTCAACTTGTCATGGGTGTTGCTCACATTTCTTCTTACATTATTCTCAGTATCACAGCTTCAGATCAGATTTTGAACAGTTGGAAAAGTCCAAGCAAAAAACATAGTTATTTCTCTGAATGTGAAACTAGAAATGTTATAATGACTACTGTTTTATTAAACTAATTATGCCCATTTTCATGTAGTTTGGTGTTATTTGAACAAAAATGGGAATCATTTTGGAACCAGAGATCCTTAAATTGTTTAAAAATAATAATTAATAATTATATTTTCATGTTACAGAACTTCACTTATGAAGTGGTTTTTGGGAACTGATTTGCTCCTTCTTAAAGTGCCAGGAACCTGTATGCGTCTCCTATTAGAAACCGCCATACTGAATTAACATAAAATCATTAAGATGCTGAATGCCACCACTTCAAGTTACAGTTACTCGGCTCACACATTGGTGATTGTAATGCAACTCACAAACAAAAAGAAGGGAACCTGAATTATTTTACATTTGTAAGAACATTTTTGACTATACTGTATATAAAATGAAGAGATCCCAAATTTACTTTTACTTTTGACATTTAAGTACACTTAAAAGTAGATACTTTAAAACTTCTCCTTGACTAGTTTACTCATGAGCAAATGTTATTTTACTTTTCAGAAATGTATTTCACTTTTTCTCAAGTATTTCTATTGGAAACCTTATACAACACATTAATGCATATTAATTACAACACAACACATAGTAATTACTAATATATTTAAGGGATATCTCCACAAAATATTATTGTCCTACTGCTTATAGAAGATCTGGACAAACTCCACTTTCTTTTTACTGATTTTTAAATCACTTTCCTAAAATAAACAGTAGGAAGTACCTTTTATCAATTATTTACTGGAAATTTCAAAAATAAATGTGAAAATAATAATAATAAGCCAAAATTACCCAATTCCACCTCAAGCCTTACTCTCCACCCCCACTACCCAGAAGCCAAAACAACAAAAAATTTAAAAATTGTTAATATATCTGGTTTATTTTATTCTTGATCATCATGGTTATCTCATTTAATGAATTAATTGTTGAGGTACTTGAATTCTTGCTGTCAAGACCTCTAGTAAGTTCTGGTTTAAAAAATAAAAACACCAGTGCTTTAAAGATAAATGGTTAGGATGTTCCCACCAAGAGGCGATGAAGAGTTTGGCTGATAACATTCCTAAAGAAAACATTTCCATTGGAAGAGAGACAATGTTAGATTAGATATGTTGAAATGTTAAGGTGTTAATGGATAATAATGTGTTAATGGGAAGATTTTACGAAGTGAGGGTAAACTGAAGAAAAAGTCTTTACAGGGAGAAAAATGAAGAAAAGAGAAGAATAAAAGTAAAATGCTCCAGAGCAGGGTTTTTCAGCCTGTGGTTCTCCAGCTTAGATAAATAGATAAGCCATTATAGCCCATACTGTGTCTGTGTAGTCAAAACACCAAGAGATGCCCCCCACTTTTTGATATTTTATAGTGGTATTTGTTCGTTTTAAAAAATATCTTTGATATTAAATATGTTTATCAGTGCAGTTATTAGAACTAGGGGGGCACTTGTATTCAATGTTTTATAATTGTATGAGCACACTTGTTGCTCATAAGAAAAGGACAAAAAGCATTATTTCATCTATTTACACTTTTTAAATGTTAGATTTAGTATGCCTTTAATGATTTCTGATAGTATGTGCCATTCAGGGGAAAATATTGCCTAGGAGCACCACCAATCAAAAACAGATAAAACTGTGTGCAGAGGCCAAAAATTTTGAGAGCCATTGTTCTAAGGACTTGTGGAAGGTTGTATGCCAATTGATTTTAGGATGGCACCAATCTGTACAACGAAAAAATAAGATGAAACAGGAATCTTCCATTTAGTAACAACTTCTTCTCACATGCACAAGCCAAAAGTAGGAAATAGGATTACATTGGAAATTATAGGATCAAATCAATGGAATGGGATGGGCAAGTAATATCTTTGAGTAAGTATATGGTGGGATGAGTTATGATTTAATAGACATCCAACTAGGTTGTAATGAGAGAAAAAACATGAATATAATGGAAAAAGCATAAAGACCTAGTGATAACATTTGAAATCAGGTGAATCAAGTGAGTGAGCAAGTCTACTAACCATTTATCTGTTAATACAAATTGATTTACTCCCTATGATTGTCTCATATACTTGTTTACTATCAGCCTATCGCTGCTACTTATTTATCTTGCCATACAGTCTTACTTGGCTGAGATCCCACGAGACACCATCTTTATTTTGTAGAAGAAGTTGCTTTGTACTAAAACAGAAAGACTCTCAATCATCAATGAAGTAACTGCCATCATAGTACACATCTCATACTCTTGGGTTTTTAAATGTACTGGTGGTCAACTGAAAGTTAGAGTTTTCTGGACTTTATAACAAAAGAAAATAAAGTAATAGCATTATATTATTATTTTACATCTTAAATAGAATTCAAATACTGAGGCTGAAGACACTGAAATAGAGATGAATCTTTTTCATGTGAGTATGAACATTTTTTAACTAGAAATATTATGTTCCCATTATGAATGTATTAATAATAATTTTACATTTAAACAAACTAAAAGAAAGGGAAAGGTTCTATACCAGTGGGTCTGAGAGTATGGTGTACTGTACAAACCATGTATGGTCTGCATCACAAGTCAGGTGGTCCACAAGGTCTTTAAAATGTAAAGTAAATTATAAAGTTCTCAGATACATTACTCTGTTATGTTCTAGTGCCATTTTAAAACTTAAACATACTGTTCATTCAGAAAATTCAGATTTTGTTTTTGTTTCTTCAAACTGCTCTATTTCTTATACAAAGGTATTACAGCTTCTTCTTATTTTACTTCTATGTTTGATATTCATGTTGCACATTGCTTATATTGCCATATAACATTGTAACTAGTGCTGAGATGGTGCATGGTGATGAAAACAAGCCACAGTTATCTTTTTTTTTTTATTAACTGTGTACACAGACCTATTAAAGGGTGAATCATGGTTAGATAAACTTCAATAAAAACTAAAAGTGATTAACAAGCTGGGATCAAAACAAGACGAACTATTGCTTCTCTGGCAATATTGAACTGTTTAAACATCATTCTTTTAGAATACTAAAAACAGATTGCTAGGCATAGCAGTTATTATTTCTGGAATATTTAAAAAACAACCTTATGGATTAGCCTGGTTGATTTATTGATTTATTTATTGGCTGACTGTATTGTTTGTCCTGTGAATATGTATCGTTGTTTTTACTGCTGTATGCATCTAATAATCAGATTAATAAAAGTTTATCTAAAGTAAGATGATTGTGGGTATCAACCTGGAAAACCAACACAGTTTTGTAATGTAAACATAAAAGTGGTTTTAGTATTATTGATTATTTATGTAAATGTTGTTAACTCCATGTGAACAGAGGCTGTTAAGTTGGGATGCATGCTGCACAAACAGAGAGAGAGAGCAGATGTTCATCATTCCAACAGACAAGACGTCTGCATTCCCACTGAAACTGACAAAATACAAAATTTTTCTTTAATGAAGAAATTTTAAGCAGCTATGCACTCAGGCTTGTAGGACTCTTCCTTGACATCTGTATCCTTGAAGAAAGCTATCCATAAAATACATCCATTCATTAATTTTTTACCACATATCCAAAACCAGGTTGTGAAGGAAACAATCTTAGCAGCGAGGCCCATACGTTCCTTTTCCCCAGCCACACTTGACAACTCATACTGTGAGATCACAAGGCATTCCCAGGCTATCTGGGAGATATAATCCTACCAGGGAGCCCTGCGTCTTACCTGGAGTCTCTTCCCAGCTAGTCATACCTGAAAAACCTCCACAGGGAGATGTCTAAGAGGCATCCGAATCAGATGCCTGAATCACCACAATTGGCTTCTCTCGATGCAGAGGGTCAGTGACTCTACCCCATAAAGTATCTATCTATCTATCTATCTATCTATCTATCTATCGATTATATAGTGCCTTTCATCTATCTATCTATCTATCTATCTATCTCCCAGATGTCTGTGTTTCTCACACTATCTCTAAGGAAGAGCCCAGCTAACCTGTGGAGAAAGCTCATTTTAGCCACTGCAACCCGTGATTTCATTCTTTCTTTCTCATTCTTTCCAACGCTAATGACCATAGGTGAGGTAGGGATGCAGAAGAACTGTTATATCAAGAGCTTAACCTTCTGACTCAGCTCCATCTTCACCACTACAGGTCTGTATAGTGTCTACATAACTGCACTTGTCACTTCCATTCATCTGTAAATTTTACCATTCCTTTTCCAATCACTCATGAACAAGACCCTACTTAAACTCCTCCATCTGAGGCAGTAACTTACCTCCCACTCAGAGAGCACAGTCCACCTTTTTCCCTACTGAAGACCATGACCTCAGATTTAGAGGTGCTGATCCTCATATTTGTTGCTTCACACTTGATTGTACACTGTCCCAATGCGTGCCGGAGTTTGCAGCCCAATGAAGCCAACAAGACCACGTCATCTGCAAAAAGCAGTGACCCAATTCTAAGGCCATCAAACTCAATCCCCTCCCCTACCCAGCTGCACCCAGAATATCCTGTCCATGAAAATCACAGGATAGAAGACAAAGCACAGCTGTTTTTCCAGGTATGTGGACACTCTTACTGTGATTATACAGGGACTAAATAGTCCTTATATGGGGCTTTGGAACCCTATACTCTCCCAGCACACCCTACAGAATCCCTTAAGGAATACGGTCATACATGTTCATTAAGTCCATAAAACATATCTATACTGATTGGGCGTACTTCCAAGCCTCCTCCAGAATCCTGATGATGGCTTAGCTTTTACAAAGAGGCTGAGTAGTGCGATTCTGTCCTCCTATTTAAAAATGGGGACCAGCACCCCTGTTGTCTCTCCAGAGGCACAACTCTCAATGACCATGCAACATAGAAAAGGTATGTCAGCCATGATAGCCCAACATTGTCCACAGCCTTCAATATTTCTGGGTGGATCTCAATCACCCTTGGGGCCTTACCACTGCAGAGTCTTCACTATCTCAGTGACCTCCATAAGTGAAAAGTTCATTTAATCATGCATTGGCATTTGACTCTGCCTCCTCTACAGAGGGTAAGCCCATCAGGTTCAGTAGCTCCTCAAACTGTTCCTTTCACCGTGTGACATTATCCTCAGACCAGGTTAGCACTTACCTTTCTGAGTTGCCTGATGGTTTGCCTGACCCTCCTTGGGCCCAATTGATGGTCGCTTTCCAAGGTTTCTCTGAACTCCTATCACATCCAGGTTTTTGCTTCACTGATCACCAAGGTCAGAAACGTTTTCGGCCTATCGGTTCCTCTCTGCTGCTTTGGCAGTCTCCTGTGCTATGTGTACATAGAAGGCCTCCTTTTACAGCCTGATGGCATCCCTCACCTCTGGTATCCGCCATCGGTTCCTTGGGTTGCCATATCAAAAGGCACCTATGACATTTAGGTTGCAGTTCTTTGTAGCTGCTTCCGCAATGGATGACTGTATAGCCCCAGCCTCCCCCAGGATGCAGGAAAGGCTCTTTTGGAAGATGGAGTTGAAAGTCTTCTGGACAGAGGTCTTCCCCAGACGTTCCCAGTTGGTGCATCCCCCACTATCTGACCAAACTCACCACCAGGTGGGGATCATTTGACAGTTCTTCACCAATGGTACAAAGTACACTTATGAACCACTTTATGTTCAAACATGGTGCTCATCATGGACAAACCACATCTAGCACAGAAGCCGAATTAGAAAATGTCACTTGGGTTTAGATTAGGGAGGCTGTTCCTCCTAATTGTGCCTCTCCAGGTGTCCATCATTACCCATGTAGGTGCTGAAGTTGCTCAGCAGAGCTGCGGAATCCCCCAGATTACTCCAGGCAATCCAAGAAGGCCTGGTACTCCAAACTAACATTTGGTGCATAAACACACATGGCAGTCAGAGTACTAACTTACGCTGCCTTCAGTCGCACAGAAGCAGCCCTCTCTTTCTCCGAGACACACTCCAAAATGGGATCAACCAGGCAGGGGGGTTCAATAAGAAGCCTACTCCTACCCAATGCCTTTCCCCTGGACAACTCCAAAGGAAAGGAGAGCATTTTTTCAGTGCCTAAATGGGCTCCCAGGAAGTGGCTGTGTGCTAGTTCACAGAACGACTTTGGGACTAACAACAACCATACCTCCCCCTCATGCTTCGATACCCAATAAAGAAGGTCATTATTTAAGACAAAGTGAGGGCCCTATGGCAAAGGATGTTGGGAATGGTGGCCATCTACCAGAACTACTGCATTTATTGCAGATTTAAGGGAATCATCATTCCATTGTTCCCTTTTAAAGGCGGCCAGTGTTTGCTTAAACTGAAAGTGCAGTTGTGAGAGGGTGTCTGCACTGACCTCAATAGGTGTGGTTTCATCCTGGGCTGTCACAGTGTCTGATGATGACACTTCATCTTGCGACTTCCCTAGAATCACAATATCACACTGACTGGCCACATCTCCTCTCTCAGCCAGCTGTGTACACAATGTGGAGGCAGCTTGGAATGTATTTTCTCCATCAATTACTAGGCCCAAAAGTTGTTTAGAAATGGGTGTTGTTAAACCACTTTTACTATTAGACCAGTTTCATCCCAGTGTCACTGGAAATAAAGAGGGTTCTTCTGTGAATGCCGGTCAGACTGGTCTTAACTTTTAACTATTGTTTCTGCAATGTGAATTGGCAAGCAACAATGGAGATGCTGCTACAGGAATCCATTAGAGTGGATACCTTATGCCCACTGATAATTACCACTCCTGTACAAATGAAAGATAGGGGATTAGCCAGCGCACAATAACTCTCCTCCCCTGTACCCCTACATCCCCCCTTGTCACCGAGCAGAAAACACTGTTGCATATCCGGGGACTTTGGCATTTGCTCAGGGTGGTGATGGCTAAGCTCAGAAGTACAGATACATTTTGTCTGGGTTTGACAAAGGAACTATTCTGTTCTCCCAGATTGTGAAGCCACCCTATGTCCCTCTATGATCTTAATCAGACCAATCATGTTTTTAACAGGAAAATCCCTGAAGCCTACGAAAAAAGTCATAATCCCTGGCCACCTTAGATTTCCTCACACCTCATCATTTACGTCTTTGTTTTGCAAATGTGTCAATCAGCACAGGCAGCAAGCAGCCTGCTATCTCATCTATCCCTAACCCCCGTTAAACCCCCACCAACGCAGAGCTCAAGTCTGTTATCTGGGTGTGAGATGCCTGGAATTGTATTGGGTAAATAATATATTGTTACTTGGAATACATACATTTTATGAGTGTTTTGTGTCTATAACGATCTGTGAAAATATTGGATGACAGGAAATGCGAGGCAAGAAGTGTTGAACACATAACTAAAACAGAAACTTTTTTCATGTTATAGTAATCATGACAAAATGCTGGCATGAAGTGTTTAATATGTGAAGACTGGAGTCCAAATATCAAATAAACACTTTCACAAAAGGTATAACAAAACAACTGCTCTTTTATTCAAGAATATACAGTAACCAAAGGAAAGGAAATCATTCAGTTTACATGTTGCTGTCAATGAGTTGTAAACCCAATTCCAAATATCCATTGACAGAAAGTCGACATGTCTGCTTGGCTGGTGTAGAGGTAAGAACTGCTATGTCATAATCAAGAGATTGCAGGTTTGAGTCTGGGTTTTCCCTGTTTTGAGTAGTGAGCTGCTATTTTATTATTATTATTATTATTATTTTTATTACATAATAAAAACATACATTAGATTTGGTAAGGTAGCCCAGCATTATGACTTTTTTCATAGGCTTCAGGGATTCTAGTGTTAAAAAGTTGTCTCCAGATCAGCTGGGAGAGATATTTGGGCAAGGTATTTAATAGAAAATACCAGGCAATTTGCTCAATGACCTGCCGGACGTTATTTCTGTTTGACCATAGCAAGTGCCCAGCCCTACCCCATAAGGTGAATGCCTGGTAATGTGTTGGGTGCTCTGGGTCAAATTTCCACTCTAGTTACACCCGCTCTGCCTCTGTGGGGTTATGGTAGGTGGCCTTCACCTCCATAAGACCAAAATAAGCCCCTTGTGTTTCCCCATTCAAGAATGGCCCTATTCTGTTAGTCCTGCTTGCACACTCCCAACATTTTTTATTTCATACTGATATTTGGGACAGAGCTTGTGATCAGTAATAATCACAACATGTGCCTCATACTTGGCAGTTTGGGTACGGTCTCCCACCTGGACCCTTAACACTAGAATTACCAGAGTCTACGAAAAAACTCGTAGATCCGGCCCACCTTAAAACCGTTCTCACTTCTCCACCACCGTCTTTTGTCTTCTAAATGTGCCGATTAAGAGGAGCAGCAAGTAGCCGGCTATTCCATCCCCCACCCTCGCAGAACGATTATTAAGTTTTCCCAGCTCATGCCTTGTTTGATTATCTGGGAGTGACTCAACTGCTGGAGTTTTAGAGTGGAAATAATAGATCATTATTTGGAACACATGCATTTCATGTGTGTTACGTTTCTACAGTAATCTGTGTAAACGCATTGTTAAAACAGAAACTTTTTCATATTTTAATAATAAATATTACAAAACGTAGGCATAAAGTATAGAATGTGTGAAGCCTGATTTCCAAAGATCAAATGAACATTTTACAAAAGGTTTAAGAAGGTTACAACAGCTTCTGTGGTGTAGCGGTAGGAATTACTAACTTGTACTCAAGAGTCCTCAGTTCGATCCCCACTGCCTCCTGTATTTGCCGTTTTCAGTAGTGAGCTGCTCTTATTGTTAATATTATACAGTACAGTACACACATACATTTGGTTTGCATCTGTAACAGACCATGCACATTTATAGGACTTGTAAAAGTTACTGGGTTTTTTTTTCACTTTTATTCTCTCAGTCACGATCACGATACATACTATTCCCAGGGATCTGACGCTGTTAATTTTTATTTGAAACTGGGAATAACTATAGATGTGAGTGGTGTTTTTTGTCAAATCTGCACTGACAAAAAAAAAACAGAGACATAGGTATATATGATATTTGGAATTATTCATTTTATGACCTGTATAGTACATTTCGGAAAACATTGTGGAACAGATGCAACATTATTCATATTCATTTGCATAACATCTTGCGGTTGTAATCATTGAACGTGTTTTTTTTTTTTCCACCATCTTGCCATTCTCCACATGTTGCTGTATGGTGGAGTTTCTTTTGTACTCCAGGACATGCAGAGGAAAGAACAGTACAGAGAGGCCAGTTCAGCGCTATATGCAATCATCAAATTCAAATGTCAGCAGTTCACACACACGCAAGGGCCATCCTTCCTATGTTTACGACATGTGTACCTTGCAATGCACACTCCTCTCTGTGCTGTGGTTTCTATTACATACCTGAAAGAAACAGACAATAAATGTGACATTTTGATAAAATCATTTTATGACTTGATCAGTGCTAATCAGAAAACATCATCGCACTAATGCAATATTATTTAAAAACGAACAGCGTGAGGTTGGCTGTGTATTTATACTGGCACTGTTAGAGTCAGATCGGAAGGGGTGGGGGGTGTGAGGCACAGCATGAACGTGACTGACAGAATGAGACTGAAAAAAAGCAAACTTTTAGAAATGCCATACATTTACAACCCAATCTAACAATGTTTGTTTTCAAATAATATTGCATTAGTCAAGTGATGTTTTCTGATTGGTACTATTCAGATCATAAAATGATTTCTTCAAATTGTCACATATATTTGTCTCTTTCTTTTTTGCCCGGTGCTGCGTTGACATTGTGTGCCAGAAAGCGTGAGCTTATTCAGAGCGAGCAGGAGCACTCAGGTGGCTGTTTGCTCTGTGCTATAGCACACTTGACTTGGTGGCGATCAACACTCACAAGACATGCACAAGGCCACTAAAAAAAGAAGAGCATTCTTGGCTCACCTTGCAGAGGAGCTTCGTCGTTGCTTCTTACAAGAAAAAACGGTGAATAAAGCAAAAGAGGATGCAACATTGACAAGGTTCTGTTCCAAGACTGCTGCTCCCCCAGCTCCTTCTGTGTAATAGTAACAAAGCACAGAGAGAAGTATGTACATTGTCATTATAAGTCAGCGGATCTTAAACGTTACACCATGGAAGTTGTCAAATTGTACTTGTACCTTTTGTGAAAGTGTTTACTGGATATTTGGCTATCAGCCTTCACACATTATACAGTTCATGTCTACCTTTTGTTATTTATTACTAAAACATTAAAAAACATTTTTTTTTTACATAGATTGTTATAGACATAGAACACACATCAAATTATTTCCCCTTACAATTCTGGGTAACTCACTCCCAGATAATCAATCAAGGCAGGAACTGGGAGAACTTCTTGCCCATTCTGAGGTGGTGAGAGGGATGGTATAGCAGGCTGTTGCTGCTCTGGCTTATCAACACATTTAGAAGACAAAAGACGCTGATGGAGAGGTGTGAAGGGATTTATGATGGGCCAGATTTACAAGTTTTTTCGTTGGCTCTGGTAACTCTAGTGTTAAAAACAAAGGACTGGTGAACCCACTTAGCCGTCCAATCAAGGTGTTTTACAACCACTCACCAAGTACGGATTACATAAAAAAAGACCAAATCAAACTTGCATACCTCAGGGTGGGATTGGCAAATAATATCTTTGAATGAGTATGTGGTGATTCAGCCATCATCCAATTACTGTAGGTTGTAGTGAGGGATCAAAAAATGATTGAAACAGAAAAAGTATAAAGGCACAGTGATAAAATTTGAAATCAAGAATCTTAAATACAAATTGATCTACTCACTCTGATTCGCTAATATACTTGTTTACTATCAGCCTATCAATGCAGCCATTGAGTGCTCTTGCAGCTCATTTATTACCCCATACAGTGTTATTTGGTTGAGATCCATCCTGATGTCATCTTTATTTTGTGGAAGTAGTTGCTTCAACTAAAACGGAAGCAGTCTCCCTCAACAATGAATTAACAATGGAGATCATCACATTCTGAAATAAATCATATTTTTAGGTTTTATTTGTATTGTGTGTTAACTAAAAGTTAACATGTTTCCTGGAATTTAGCTCAAAATAAAATACAGTGATAGCACTAAATCATTACTTTATACTTTAAACAGAATTCAAGAATGGAGGCTGAAGACACACCAGTAGAGGTGAGTCATTTGCTAGTGAGTATGAAGCTTTTAAATCATAATGACTATCTTACCATTATGTTTGTAGAGATCCTAAAGAAATATTTTTACATTTTACATTTTAAAATATGGAATATTTCGATACCGGTGGGTCTGAGACTATATTGTTCCTTGTGTGGTCTGTGTCACAAATCAAGTGGTCCATAAGGTGACAGTCATCATATGTGAGGAAAACAAATTTTAAATTTCTTTGATAATTATTCTTTATGCTTTAAGATTTTAAACTTAAAAATACTTACTATTCATTCAGAAAGAGAAAAAAACATTTCATTTTTTGCCATGGAAAAATCTCCCATTTTTTTCTTGTTTTACTTCAATGTATGATATTCATGTTGTACACTACTTATATGGCCATAGAATATTGTAACTAGTGCTGAGAAGGTGCATGGGGATGACAACAAGCCATAATGAAGATTTCTTTATTAAATGTATAAACAGACATACTGAACTGTGAACCATGCTTAGTTAGACACACTTCAATCTAAGGGCCAGTGTCTCAAAGGCCTTTCACCGGTGTGAATTAAGAGACTTACAACATTGAGAAGAACATGCAAGACTCTCACTGTCTTTCTTTAAATGAATGACACTGAGAATCAGAGCTCTCACCGGCTCAGGAAGTGGTGAGATGTTCACATGGGTGGTACCTTTGAAGTTTTCATTGTTTTGGCAGAACGAAATCTGCCATTTTAATTCTCGCCAACTGCTTAAAATGTAAAAATATTCCTCAATAAAGACACACCTCAGAAATAAAAAAAGGTAAAGAATATGTTTTGTTAAAAAGGACATTCAAAATCAATCTTTCTGCTAAAATGACGGCAGTGCACCTTGTCCTGTTCATTTTACAATATTTTAAGGTACAATAGGAATGAGTCCTTCTTCAGTAAGCCACTCAGCTACTAGAGCTTGCAATGCCCTGACAGTCAAAGCACCATAGTGTAGAATCATTCATATTTTACAGATAAATTCTTAATTTAAATAATTATGTAGTGATTATAATTTTGCAAGATCAATATTTGAGTCTATATTGTGTTTGAAGATTATACTTTAATGTAACTTAAGAGACGCTTTTTATTGTGATAAGCTGTGTGAGGTATGTGAGAGAACAGAGTAGACACAAAATTTAAACCAGGGCTTTTTTGGGCTGTAAGGTGAATATACAGCTAGTCTGTTTTCTGTCTCTCAAACCTTTATCAAACAAATGCAACTTTTTCAGTACTATATAACATGGCTCTACTCTTCTAAAGAAGGTTTTTGTGCACAGTGAAATGGTAGAAAAATGAACAGTGTAAGTGTGAATATGGGTCCACTCTTAATGGTTACATTAACACTTAGTTAAGTGTTAATAATAACACAGAGTTTATTTAACACTGTGTAATTTGGGGGTTTTCAAATATACTATGAAAAGTCTGATAATATGACACATGTATCAAGAGTCAGAGCCTCACAGGTTGTGCACTTTTTTCTCATGACAATCATGAAAAGTTATTTTTATAACCTGCCTTATCTTGAAAATTTTAGTCTGCATTTTACAAAATAAATAAATACATGAATAGAAGTCCAACTTAGCAGCTAAGAGACACATTCCAGAACTGCATTATGAACTATGAAAAAAAGATGCAAGTGTGCACATGAAATGAGTTAGCAAGGATGAGAGCTGTAGCTTTAAAAAGAGTTCTTCAATGGAAACAGCTGCAGAAATTGAATCTGGTTTAAGAGTCAATTTAACAAGTATCTGAATGTTTTTTATTCTCAGAGACTGCTAGTTTTGTTTCCTACAAGTTAAACTGTGATCATCACTAAGATCTGCATCTTTTTATTATTATTTTATTTTACTATTTGATGCTGTCTATTTTCTTAATTAGTTAATATTGTCCAAATATAAAATAGACATAAATTTTAGAAACAGCCATTTATTTTTAAATGGTAATGAATGATAAAAAAAATCTATTATTTAGTTCATTGTCATTAATATCTACTGTTTTTTTAATCCATGAAGATTGAAGTATGAATATCAAACAAACTCTTCTACCAAAGGTACAATTGTAACAAAACAAGTGTGAAGAAAAGCAAATGTTTCAGCTTACATGTTGCTGTCAATGTGTAAAAACTGAAGCCCAAATATTGATAGATACGAAGTAAAGACATTTGCACACATGTGTGTGTTTGCACGTTTCACAGAGGAAACGCAGCGGTCTCCTGATTACTTGTTATGATGAATACTTGTTTATGATAGGTTTATATATATATATATATATATATATATATATATATATATATATATATATATATATATATATATACAGTGTGTATGCAGTGTTTTAATCGAACAGTCTAGGAGTAGGATTTTAGTCCATACTATTCAAGGTGTAGAAATATTAAGAATTTGCCTCCAAGGAAGCTGCTAGATTGGTCGTTTGAACTGAATTAGACCATGGCTGTGACTCAAGAGTGTATCAGGAAGTTTTGTAAATGCTTGTATGAAAGGTCAAAGCGCGATTTCTTCTATTCAAAGGTCCTGAGGTCTAGGATATTGAGAATTACAATTGATCTAAGAAGGAGAATGCTGTATTATAAACAAACACAAGATTTCAATGACTTGGTTTGTATAAAAACAAATTAACCTCTTGGGACAATAAAATGATGTGTTTTTATTTTTACTCTTGATCTCTTAATCACATTTTGTCTGTTTTGAACAGAAATTTGTCTTGTTGGTTACTATTGCACTGCACTGATGCACTGTTCCTCTCAAGGTAGTGTGTCTAACCATCTACAAAGTGTAATTGTAAATAAGTTACTGCAGGGAGCGATTACACTAGTTGAAAATATAAAACAAGTTTCTTTTTATTAGGACATTAACACTAGGAAAATATGGAGGACTGGCCCTGTGATACACTGGATATCTGTGTGATGCTACAGCATCACGTGTAAATAAGATGCCTTATCAAATGTAAATAACACATTTATTTAGTAAAGACTTGTTTTTATGTTTTAAAAGTGATTATTTCATTGTTGCAATTAGTTATCATTAGCTAAGCAAGGTGTTGTGCTGATTTGATTTGACTTTACAGGCTCGGTGCACATTAAGGATGCAGGTATGACTGATGAATACCGTTATAGAAAGAGCAGTTACATCTCATAAGATTGAATTGGATTAAAATTAATTGTGCATGACCTTAGCATGTGCTAGATTAGGAAGTTTGAGACTCTTTGTTTTTTTGTGTTCTTTTCTTGAATAAGTTTATTAGTGCTAATTGTGATTTTTTTTTAAATAAGAGTGGATAATGAGACCCCCATGTTTAATCTGTCTAGGGCAGCTGGTTAGGTTAAAAACCCCAGCAAAAGTAGCTACTCACTTATCTCCTGACAATGTGGCCACCCAACTTATGTTAAAACATTACACATTGAAATGTTACATCTTAATAATAATACAGAGGGCCCTGTTTCTTGTTTCTTTCTCATGTCCAAATACCATTTTTGGGTGTATGATGGAAATGTCTTCAGACATTTTTTCATGATTAAAAGTGACCAAGCAAGTTAAAGAAAAAGACATTATTTGTTCTGTAACATTTCAGTTAGTTGAGTCATCTAAAGGCAAACAGTCATAACCATCTGAAATTAAACAGTTCTAGGGAAATACTGTATATTCAATTCAGAATTGCACGTTTTAAATATTCTGAATTTTAAATGAACTAGTTTTTTTTTTTTTTTTGCATTTCATATTACAGTATATTCCAAAAGAAAATACAACAAAAGCACTAATGTTTTACTTTTTATTCTATGCAGAATTCAAGGTTAGGACGTGAAAACACACTCCCAGAGGTAGAACATGTGCCGGTGAGTACCAGGATATACACGTCACCATCATATACTGTATGTGCTAATGGCATTAAAAAATACAGTCACTTTAACTAAAGAATATACACAAGCTTTTGTCACTATCAGTAGTCTTATTGTTTGAATTTTGACATATGTAAGTAATTTGGTATTTAACTGGATTGCTACTGCTTCAAAGCTGAAAAATCACATCTTGGCTTGAACAGTTTGTGTTTTTTTTTCACATTTCTCTACGTCTATAGTTTTCTATGAGCCCTTGGGTTTCCTTTCACATTCCGAAGATATGCAGGTTAGAGTGTTTGCTAATAAGTGTAAGTGAGTCTTGGCGTGAGACTGGCATCATCTCTAGATTTGGTTCCTCCCTACTATTGAAGTTGCAGCATTGTAACAGTGCAGACAAAAATAAATAAATAATAAATGAATAAAGGATTGAATGAAATCTGTAATCTTACTGTCTCATTCAGAAACGGTTGATGTTTGAGGAGATTTTTGTTATGTTTACACTACAGCTAAAATAAAATCAGTTTACATTTGTTTACTTGTCTGAATGTTCAAATTAATTTTCAAAGTGATCCAAATTTATGTGTCTACAAATGTATACTGTAAGAGCCATTTTCTAGTTATATAAGATTCATAAATATTTTACAAGATGACAAAGCATAATCTATGGGAGGTTCCTATAACCCCCATAAGTTGAGTAAAATTGGTATATTTCTAGCCATTTCTATCTGCTTTGATTAAACATAATTCTTCAGTTAGTGATCAACCTTGTGTAAGGTGTAGAAGGCATATGGTTTTAACCTGAGCCTACGGGCCTTCTGAGTGTGTGAAGTAACTCATAAAACGGCACTTAAAGTGCTTAGCCGTACATCTAAAGTGTACAAAAGAAGATGCTAAGAATTTTTAAGTAAAGAAGAAAAAGAAAAGAACTTTTATAATTGAAGTTTCTCAAGAAAAGCTAAGTTTAGAGAAGATACAGTTTTCCTTTTTTTGCCTTTTATTCTACATGTGTAACTATTTTTTCTTTTATTCTTGTGTGGATTATTTGCTTTTAACTTTCACTAAATATTTTTAAAATGAACATTTTGGACTGAGAGATTTCTTTCAACATGCATTTTACCCGTGCTTGATCTCGCCTTATACTTCGGCGGCTATATATACAGTATCCTGAATGTGGTTGAAATGCACAAAATGAAGCAGATTTGTCAGACAAAAGCGACTAATGTACCACTATGAAGACAAACTGCATGCTAGCAGCTCTGTTACTTCACATTGTTTTCATTTCAAGACATTTTCCAATTCATCAGCTCATAATGGAAAGGAAGACAAACAGAAAATGAAAGATTGTAGTTAATGTTTTGATTGTTTTCATCATTACTGTATTTGTATGTAGGAACCAGTGGAGGCGTTCTTAATGCAAAACACTCGCTTATTACATCAAGAATATGCTGGGGAATATTTAATTACTAATGTCAACTTCTGTTTGCAGAACTCTCAGCAAAATTAGTGAATGAGGAGCACCATTTCTGTCAGAAAACACATAGAGAATGGGCTGTATTAGCTGGCTACTGTCACCCAAATGCCACCTTGCTTTCTTTCCATTGACGTGCTGAACTGGTATCATAATCCATGTTTGTACTCAGCTGAGCAGTGCAAATGTCCAAAAATTATAATTCAAATGGACTGTACACAAGCCAGGAATGGCATCTAATCTTCACAGACTTACTGGGTGCAAAACAGCTTTAAGTTAATATGTGTTGGAAATGATCTGGCAATGTCAGGTCAGGTCAGGTTGGGGAGCATGCACTGGTACAGCACATTGGCACACCCACCACACAACGAAACAGCTCAGGGTACTGGTTGGTAACCCCCAAGGTAAACACGCAGTCCAGTCCCACCCTCCGGTAATGACCCTCTATCTGGTGCAGCCAAGTGTTACATAAACGTCTCCTTGGCCTGGTCCAGCTGCTTCGGCACTCAAGAATGAGTAAACTGTGAGCCGGATCACCTTCAGAGAATCACGCCATATGGTAGTAATGCAGTGTTTCCCAACCTCGGTCCTGACCACCCCCTGTGGCTGCAGGTTTTTGTTCCAACCAGCTTCTGTTTTTTATTTGACTCCAGGGCTAATTAAGTGATGTGTTATTTGCCAAATTCTGTGTTTTGGGAACAATATAGAAATTAGAAAACTAAGTTTGGTAAATATATATATTTATATATATACTGTATATATATATATATATATATATATATATATATATATATATATATATATATATATATTGAAATGTATCAAGCAGTTATATGGGAATAATGTATTTTTTCTTTTTAACAATATTTTCATCTTCTAATTGTTTAATTAATTCATTATTTACTAATTAGTGGGTCTGATGCTAAAGTACTTGCAGCCTTTGATTATTCCGTGTTGTTTGCCAGCGTGTTTGCTCTGCTCATTTTTAATTGCCATTAATAAGATACAACGAAGGGGAAAAACTGCACAGAGAAAAAGCAAAATATAATGAAGGCAACAAAAGAGAGTTAAGCATTTAAATCTCTAGCAAAAGTAGAACTTATAGATGTAAAAATCGTGCTGCTGTGCTTTTTTGAGTGTAGAATAAAAGAAAAATAATATCAGCTAATTAAATGAGAGGAGTGTTATCAGGTGTTGTCACTGATTAGGAATCTGGTTGGAACAAAAACCTGCAGGCACAGGGGGTCCCCAGGACCGAAGTTGGGAAACACCCTCAAAATGCAGGTAATGTGCCTCATTTGTGACTCTGTGAGCAACCACTCATTCGACACAAAGTAAAACCAGTGGTACCCAATGATTCTCAGAAGAGACACAGTACCGAAGAAGTCCAGTCTTCATCTCAGGTCATTGGATAGTCAAGTCTCGCAATCATATAACATGACAGGAAACACCAGGACACTGAAGACTTGGACCTTCATAATTTTTCAGAGATATTGGGAGCGCCACACACGCCTTTCCAACGACCTTATGACCCCCCATGCTCTCCCATTCTGTCTACTGACTTCATGGGAAGAGTCACTAGAGACATGAACTGTCAAGTCACTGCCAAGGTAAGTAAACCTCTCAATGACGAGGTCGACACTCTCTCCACAGACAGACATATTGCTGATGGCTGTGCCCAAGAGGTCAGTAAAGGCCTGGCTCTTGATTTTTATCAGGACACTCGCAAGCCTAGACACTCAGACTCCTCGCTCAGTCTCTCAAGTGCCCCAATTAGAGCCTTCATTGACTACGAGAAGATCACAGCATCGTCAACAAAGTCACGATCAGTGAATCGTTTTTCAGCAATAGATGCCCTACAGTTACTGGACTGAACCCCACAACCTTGCCCAACACCCAGTCCATACAAGCATTGAACAGAGTAGGATCAGAACACACCCCTGATGAACCCCAGAAATAATTGGAAATAATGCAGAAGTTCTGCTTCCACTGTGCACAGCACTCACTATACCAGTGCACAGGCTGGCCATGATATCCAGCATGATATCTTCAGTGCCAGGATGTGCTTGAATGCAGAGTTCTTAGCAGAAAAACCAGACTGCTCCAGTCACAGGTAGGTGAGCAAGTAATCACAGATCCTATTGAGGATGACCCTAACATGGACTATATCCAGCACCAAGAGCAGCGTTATCCCGCAGTAGTTTCTGCAATTCAGGCAACCACCCTTCCCTTTCCAGATAGGGACTCCTGTTTTCAGTCAGTTGGGATGATGCTCATCTCCCAGATGGAAGCAAAGATTGCTTGCAATGCCAGGAGGACCACCAGCCTCAAGAACTTCACCCTAGATACCACATTTCCCTGCAGCCTTCCCTACCCTCAGCTGGTTCACCACCTGTGCAATCTCCATGAGTTTGGGTGGTTCACAGATAATTGGAGGATCAGCCTCAAGAACCGTGGATCCAGAGATGTCCAACATCCAAGCTGGATGATCAGCTTTAAACAGCTGTTCAAAGTAGCTAGCCCAGCAGGTCACAACTGCAGTCTCTTCTGTAATGACCATTTCATCAGCTGCCCTGACTTTGACTCTCCAAGGAACCGAGTCAGATGTCCGTAATGCTTCAATTCCTCTGTAAGCAGGATGTGAGTTACTAAATCATAGATGGTGTGTCACGTACTCACAGTTTCCTCTAACAAACACCTCCTTATCTACCCTCAGAGCCCTCGCAGCCATCCTTTTCGATTCCGACTGGCGTTGCCATCAAGCTGTGCACTGCAACTCCTCTCGATGATATCCAGAGTGCCTTGTGAGATGAAACACCTCCTTCTGGGAACGCTCGTAACACCAACACAACCCTCAGCAGCCTTCATAGACTTGTCACGGAAGGTCTGCCACATCACGTTAGGATAAGCAGTTGCACCCAAGTATGTACGGTCTTCATACAAACTGCATGCAAACTCATTAGAAACAGCCTGATCTTGGAGTCTAGCAAGGTCCAGCCTCATTTTCCTAGTAAGTGGTAAACTACTGGACCTAAGTTGGATCTTCAGAGTAGCAAAAAGTCTGTGGTCAGAATTCACAAACTGGATATTTCTGTAGACCCTGCAGTTTTGTAACAGCTTCCAGCATCTGCCCACAAGGATGTGATCAATCTCCTTCACTGCACAACCAGTATTGGAATACCAAGTCCAGCGATGTGGAACTGATAAAGTGAGGTCCATGGCTGACTGGCATCTTTTTAAATAAATAGTCATTCGACTCATGGCATTAAGCGGGGGTGTGGTAGCATGGTAGCTCATTACCACACCTCAGCCACATCCCCGTTTTAAACGGAGATGCGCAAGTGCAAGAAGAGGAGAATTGAAAAAGAGATGGATGTTAAAAGAAGAAAGAAAGAGAGAGGGCAGGAGATGGAAGGAACTAGAGCAGGAATGAGCGAGCCGGAAGAGAACAGGCTCATGTGAGAGAAGTCAGGCAGCTGGGAGGACAGCCCTGAGGAAAGAGTGTATGGCTGACACTCAGGGACAGTTGGAAGTGGTCGCACTTGCTGAGCTGTTTCGGGGTGCAGGAGTGACCAGGGAGTTTGCATGGCCTACCGCGGAAGACTGGGAAGGCAGTGGGGGTTGAGGAGACTTGGGAAGAGAGCCCCAACGTGTTTACCATGGCCATTGGGGACCCGAGTCTCAGCCCGACAAGGGATCCTGTCCGTAGCCATAGGACAGGCAACCAGACCTGGAGTAGGTCAGTTTCACCTGTCAGCAAGGCAACTTCTCTGCTGCAAGGCCAATTCAGGGTAAGCAGAGGAGCCGGCAGTGTTAGAAGAAGAATGATGCACCAGGCTTTTAGAAAGGACTGTTCCTGCCAGTGGATTTTAACCTAATCCATCCATCCATCCAGTTTCCAACCCGCTGAATCCGAATACAGGGTCACGGGGGTCTGCTGGAGCCAATCCCAGCCAACACAGGGCACAAGGCAGGAACCAATCCTGGGCAGGGTGCCAACCCACCGCAGGACACACACAAACACACCCACACACCCAGCACACACTAGGGCCAATTTAGAATCGCCAATCCACCTAACCTGCATGTCTTTGGATTGTGGGAGGAAACCGGAGCGCCCGGAGGAAACCCACGCAGACACGGGAGAACATGCAAACTCCACGCAGGGAGGACCCGGGAAGCGAACCCGGGTCTCCTAACTGCGAGGCAGCAGCGCTACCACTGCGCCACCGTGCCGCCCATTTTAACCTAATTTTAAAGAATATTTATTTATTGATTTTAACCCCCACCTTTTTCCCATGTTTTTATGGATTATTTATTTATGAAGCTTGAGCACTGCAATTTTGAACATTTGTTTTGGATTTGTTTTCAATAAAAGCACTGAACACTTTTGCACCTTCCCCTTGCTTCATGTGGTGTCCTCATTTGCGCAGCTCATCTCGGTCATGACCATCAATGGTGTCAGATTCAAGAGTCTCCCAAAACTGGAAGAGGGAGCATTAAGCAGGACCCGCACCATCACACCAGGATCCAGCGATCCACAGTCCCTGACACTGTACAAAGTCAAGGAACATGAAGCCACTTTTATCATGGTTGCCAGACACATGGGGACTGACACAATCCTCACAGAGAACCCTATCAGTGCCAGGAGATGCACTGAAGTCACCCATCACCAGAGGAGTGTCACCTCGCAGGCACTCATAAATGATCTCAATCAGTCCTCATTGTATTCAGGATTCACATGGAAGAACTTGATGGTGATGGTCATGTGGACCTCTGGCCTTCAATCCATCAATGTAGGGACTTCATAGTGCATTGATTAGGTGGTGGTGGCGCAGATCACCACCACAGAAAACTGGAAAAGAACAGCAGAGAAAATAGGGGTTAGTAAGGATTTCGGATCCACCATGAATGATAATGATAATTTAAATGCATATACAGAATATCAGGATTAAACTAAAATGAAGGTATGAGAGAGCCATATTAAAGTAATGAGTTTTTAGTAGTTTTTTAAAGTGCCCCACCATATTAGCCTGGCGAATTCCTATTGGTAAGCTATTCCAGATTTTAGGTGCATAACAGCAGAAGGCCGCCTCACCACCTCTTTTAAGTTTAGCTGTTCTATCTAAGAGGATGAGAACAGATAAAAGGCCTCTGTCTACATTTACCCACAAGTCATTGACTACTTTAATGAGTGCAGTTTCTGTACTGTAATTTATTCTAAAACCCAACTGAAACTTGTCAAGAACAGAATGTTTATTCAAGTGGTCATTTAGCTGCATAATGACTGCCTTTTCTAGGATTTTACTTAAGAAAGGCAGGTTAGAAATTGGTTTAAAAATTTCAAAAGCAGAGGAGTCAAGATTATTTTTCTTGAGTAGAGGTTTAACTACTGCAGTCTGAAGACAGTCTGGGAAGACCCTCGCATCTAATGATGAGTTTACAATATCAAGAATATTATCAATTAGCACGCCCGATACTTCTTTGTAAAAACTTGATAGTATTGGGTCAGGGACGCAGGTGGAGATTCTCAATTGAGAAATTATTTTATGTAAATCAAGTAAATCTATCCTGGTGAAAGAATTTAATTTGTTTACAATGGAGTACTGGGGTTTAAGAGGATCAACATTAGGGAGATGTACTATATTATTTCTAATATCATTAACTTTGTGAATTAAAAATATAGCAAAAGCCTCGCAGAATTCACTGGAAGAATTTTTGGAGGCATTCTATTGAGTGACCTGGGTTTAGCAGACAATCAATTGTAGAGAATAAGACTCTGGGATTACTAGCATTGTTATTTATAATTCTAGAGGAGTAGCAGTGCCTCTCAAGACGGACAGTGTTGTTGTATTCTGTTATTTTAACCTTCAATATTTCATAGTGGATACTCAGTTTAGTTTTTCTCCATTTACGCTCAGTTCTCCGGCATGTTCTCTTTAGATAAGACACTCTTTGAGTCTTCCATGGTGTAAAAGTACTAGAGGATTTTTAACTGTCTTTTCAGGTGCGACTATGTCAGCAGCAGCTCTCACTTTAGTATTAAAATTTTCCACCTTACTATTTACATTATCCTCGCTATTGTAGTAAGTACTACAAACGGACTGGTTGCCTAGAATGTTTGTAAACTTTGAAGCTGCTGATTAATCAAAGAAGCGTTTTTTAACAATATGCTTATCATTATCTATCAGTATTTCTATATTAAATAGTAAGAGAAAATGGTCTGATAGACCAATATCAATAATCTGCTTCACATCATCTTTTAGATCCTTTAGTAATTAATAGGTCCAATGTATGCTGTCCCTTTTGTGTAGGCTGGCTCAAATCAATAGAGTCCAGGACGTTCATGAATTCTTATGCTTTCAGGTCACACTAATTATAGATATGAAAGTTAAAGTCACCGACTATTAGCAATGTGTCATAGTTTGTAATTACAATTGACACCAAGTCTGAGAATTAATCAAAGACGCATTGTATTTAGGAGGTCTATACACGGATAATACTAGAAACTGAGAAACTCCATGAATAACAATGGCAAGATACTCAAAGGACTTGAATTTACCACAACCAACATCTTTAACCGGCGTGAGTAAAAATTTGCTAAACCGCCGCCTTCTTACCTTGGCAATCCGCATGAGCAAAGCTGTAATTTGGAGGCGCAGATTTGATTAAAACAGCCGCACCATCAGAGCTAAGCCACGTTTCACTTAGTGCAATAAAATCAATTTTCCTATCACTAATAAGATTGTTGATGGAAAACATCTTGTTGGTTAATGCTCTACTTTTTAATAAAGCCATATTTAATGTTATGGGTATTCAAGATAGAAATTAAGTTATTCGTATTAGCGCCGCTCTGTGCGTAGTTTTTATTTAATCTATAGTCTGTTTTAATACATTGTTCTGTCTGCATCATTTCGACAGAGGAAGCGCTCCCATGCATCTCGACCTGAAACACTTCAGACACAGCAGGACAAACTTTATATTCACCTCTACAGTTCACAGGATCTGCCACCACCCACACAAGATTATGTTACATGAGACTGTTTCATGGACACTGTCATGGGTGTTTCTTGTTAGGTGTTTATTGCTGTGTATTGTATTTGTTATCGCCGTATGTTTCTATTTAATATATTATTCATTCATTCATTTACTTGATTTACTGCATTTTGTGTCTCTGTTCGTGAGTGTGTACGGGTCGGGCCAAAGCTGGGTGTGTTACTGGAATCCCCACCAAAAAAAAATATAAATTACCATCCATTTGATGGTGTGAATCTGAGCAGAACCAGACCACTACAACTTAACTATACTGTTTCTACTATTTGATTTACTCTGTTGTGATTTCATTTTCAAAAAGACATTCTTTCTCTGGAACATTTTAATATATGGGATATCTGTTCACCTTATATATGTTTTAATTTGCATATATGAATAAGAACACCTCTAAGGACATGATGATATAACTTTAAACTCCAATATATACTGTAATTTGTTATGTAGGAATGCCTGCTGGTTAAAAAGATTTACACTGTTGAAACTTCTTTAAAATTTCTAGTTTCTCACTCCTTATAGTATGGCTTTTTTGTTTGTATGGGGGAAAGGGCGACTAATTGAAAATTGTATTTCTTTAATTGCATGTTCAAAAGTTAGAGATCAATATAAAAGGAAAGTGCATTATGTGTTCTTTATTACTGGTGTCTAATAGTTCAGGTGTCTAAAGAAAAGAGGACACGCCACATACACAAATAGTAACATTGCTAGAAAAAGTAAAATGTGTAAGGAAAACTTTTTGTAGTAAATTTTGGAATAATCAACTTTATATAAATGGTGTGTTAAATAAACATTTAAAGGCACATTCTAAATATGATTCTAAAACCTAATATCATGATTGCACTAATGTGTTACTTTTTATTTCATATAGAATTCCAGTTTAGAGGCTGAAAGCTCTACCCCAGAGACGCATACTTTTCCTGTGAGTATGCAAGATTTATGCCAGAATTGTCATATTATAAGGACTTCAGTACAGATCTCATAATATAATGGCAGCAGAGAGTGGTGATGTGTTGCTTCTCTCAGACACCTAGTGCATTTGCATATAATCTTGTTGTTTTTTGTTTTTTATGCAGTCGGTTTCTATGGTTATTGTTTATAAATGTTAAAAAAATAAACCAGCTTTGAAGCAGATATTCAGGATTCAACGTTTAGCCAGTTAAATTCAAAGCTACTGTCTTATTCTATCTATAGCCAACAGAAGCATCATTACTCAACTCAATGTCAGCACTTCACTTAATAATCGGTAATATTACAAATTACAAACATTTACATTTTGAGTGTACAGATAGAAAAGTAGAGGACCCAGCACTGGTCCTTGGGGTAAACCGGTGTATGTCTGGTGTGCCTTTGACAATACTCCTCACCAGTACACACTGTTGGATCTGCCTGAGATGTAGGACTCAAATCATCTGAGAGCAGTCCTAGTGATGCCAAGGTCAAAGAGGGTGGCAAGAAGGATGTCCTGGTTGACCTGTCAAAGGCAGAGGAGAGATCTAGTAGGATCAGGACCGACGACACGTTAGTAGCACTAGCAAGTCGTAGCTGGTTGACCACGGTAAGTAGAGCCGTCTCAGTTGACTCATTCCTCTAGTAGCTGGACTGGTTGGTATCGAGCAATCCATTCTGTACAAGGAAGGAAGAGATCTGGTTAGAAAGAGTGCATTCAAGTGTTTTGGGAAGAAAGAAAAGGAGAGAGACAGGCCTGGCTGGGATGGATTCTGTGTTGATTTTTTGAGAAGTGGGGACAAAGCCTGTTCAGAAAGGGATGATTGCTTACAAAGTTAAGGAGAAGTAATTTAAGTAGCCTTTGCTTTAATGAAGTATTTGATCTGTACATTGTCTTGGACGATATAATCAGACTCTTTGTCCTTTACATGTTCACGTACACATTGCATACCTTCAGCATTCTATTATTTAAAATATTTTATTTTCCGTGATACTTTAGTTTTCGGTAGACTTTATTATCCCAGAGGAAATTTGTTTCTTGCAGGAAAGTACAAAAACAGAAGACATTGTTACATTTCAAACCCTTGTAAGGCCTGTTGCAGAGAAGCACCCCCATAGCTTGTTACTGCCACCACCATGCTTCACAGTGGGTATGGTGTGTTTTTGATAATGTGCAGTCTTCAGTCTGATGGCTAGAAAGCTTAATTTTGGTCTCATCACAGCAAAAAAAACTTCTTCCAGCTAGTTTCAGAACCTCCCATATGCCTTCTGGCAAATGCTATGTGTGTTTTTTTCTAACAGTGGCTTTATCTTTGCTACTTTCCCTACAAAGCTGCCACTTGTTGTCTGTTGTCTGTCTTATGCACTGTACCTTGTCACTCCTTTAAAGTTCTCATAGGTTTCCTTTTTTGCATAAAATCTGCAGGGCATGCATGCTGAGAGATGTATATTTTTACTTATACCCCTAGTTTTTTTGCTTATATTACCAGCACACATTTACAAAAACAAATACAGTGGAACCCGAAGTAATTTCCCCCATAGGATTGTATGTAAATACAATTAATCCGTTCCAGGCCGTACGAACTGTATGTAAATATATTTTTTTTAAGATTTTTAAGCACAAATATAGTTAATTATACGTGTGTGTGTGTGTGTCTCTCTGGCTCACGTGTGTGTGTCTCTCTCGCGTTTGTGTGTGTCTCTCTCTTGTTCGCTCTTGTGTGTGTGTGTCTCTCTCGCTCGCTCTCTTGCGCTCTCTCTCTCTCTCGATCTCGCTCACTGCACAGGGAATGCACAGGGAGAGACTGAACACTTGCAGAAATCATCGGCGCGCACAAACCGAAAAGGGAAACTGGCTTGTTCGTATACCGAGTGTGTGGTCGTGAACAGATGCAAAAGTTTGGTGAACTTTTTGGTCGTAACCCGATTTGTACAAGTTCAGAGACGTTCATGAACCGAGGTTCCACTGTATCTAGAAAATGTAGAAAGAATATCATTAACTCATCATACCAAGTTCTTTATTGATTTAAATTATATTAGGTAAACATTATTAATGTTTAATAAGGGGAAATTTGGGTGCAGACAGCAGCAGAAACCTAAAAAACAAAGATACAGACTGACAGAATAAATAATGCAATCAATCAATCAATATATACTGTGGATTAGTAGGTAAATAAATAATTAATATATATCGTGCAGAAATAGCGAAGTAAATGCAAGTGAATTTAAAGAGTATAAATATTTAGTCTAGGACATCAGGAGGAAGCAGTGAATTGCCTGATAGAAGTCGGCAGAGAAGATCCACAGATGTGCTTCTTATCACACCGTTGAGGAATAAGCCTGTGGCTAAAAGTGCTCTATTAGAACACTTCTTAGAGGGGATTTTTCATAATGGCACCAAATTTTGCCTTCATTCTCTTTTCCACAACAGCTTCCAGTGTGTTCAGAACTAGACCTATGATGCGATAAGTTTGTTCAGATATTTTGCATAGTTTGAACTGAAACTGCTTCCCCAGGAGATCACAGCATAAAGGTGGTTAGGTAAAGTCGGGTAGATTTTATTGTCCCAGATGGAAATTTTGTTTTCCAATTGTTCCAACGATACAACAAATTTGCCCACAGATAAGCAGTTGGATCCATTTTTTATAACCAGCGAGCACACTTAGGATTCTTAAAAATATTGTAAGACAAAGGGACACTGTAAAAATGAGAAAAAAATGAGAGCATCAGAGCATTCTATAATCATTAGATTTCAAAATTCTTACAGCACTAGCATTAAAGAGATCTTAAATCTATTGCCTTTCGTTGTTTGTGATAATAAATCTACAACCTAATGGTAACTGAAACTTTGGAAGCAGAAGATGACACCTGTCTGACAAACCTCAGCTGGCCTTCTTTCTAATTGGTTTGAGATACAACTCGGTAATAGTGGACTGTTTTAAAATTGTACTATTAATTTTGACGATGCTATTTGTACATTTTTTGCTCCTAATACTAAGGTTCCCAAAGAAACGTATACAATCAAAAGTAAAAAGTGTCAGTAACTGTTAAAATGTAATTTCTAGGTATTTGTTATTTTGTATAAATTCCATTAACCTCTAAAAAAATCGATAATGGGTTTGTGGCACTTCACTCTACTTTACACTTGCTCAAACACTCTGCTTTTTTCTGTGCTTTTTTATTTATTTATTTTTTAATGTGGGCATGCAAGAGCACTACAGAAAAGGTGGCTTGGGACTTCACAAAAAATCTGAGTCTTTTATTAAAAATATGATGCAGTGTAATCAGTTTAACTCAGATGTAACATCTGTGTACAAATCAGAATGAAAATCCTGTGTTATTATATTTACTATCTGCCACTCAACATGCATCTGACTTTCTGGCCTATGTAAAAAAAAAAAACTACAGTACACAGATTATAAAAGTGTGTTGTTATGGGGGATAATACCAAGAATCTTTATTGAAGTGGACATATGTGGTAAGTTTTTAGGGTTTCAGTTCCACAGAGCTCCATTGTAAGTTGCTGCAACAGACAAAGTCATCAAAGTGAAGAAATACATTTAACTTGAAGAATACCAAACTTATTCTTTAACTGTGCTTTATACTGTAACTCCTAGTGGTGCCCTTGCCTCAGAAACCTTTCCAGGCACTTTGCTAATATTTTTCATTAAGCAGCTTGTAACCTTGTGAGCTTTGCTGTCATTAAAATAGACCTAATGTTCACATTATTTATTTATATATTTTCTTCTTGTAGACCCTAAACAGATTACACAGAGAAAACCTCATGAGGACAACTTTCCTAGAATGGAATGAACCTAGCGTAAGTGTGGCAAATTTATACTAAAATAGTCAACATAAATAACTTACAGACATCTATGTATTATATACCGTGACAAGGGATGGAGTAGATGAGATGGCTCATATTTTATTTTAGCCATTTTGGTTCAAGACCAGACTAGTAGCAGGGGATGATCACAAGAACTAAGTGTTATTGCAGTGAACAACAGAAGGAGATCAGGACTAAGTAAATAAAAATCCACATCTCACTCTGTTGTGGTCTGGTATTTATTGTCTGTGCAGTCAGCTGAGCATCTGATTGCTCATTACCAGCAGTAGACCAGGAGTGAATGATGTGCTACGATGCATTCACCCACATTTAAAGGAGGAGGACACAGGAAGTACAGTATGCTTCATTTTCTCAACCTAATGAAACATACTGTAAACAATACATTAAGTGATATAAAAATGTATGTTGTTTCATAGCAGACTGCAGGATTATTATAAATAGCATTAACTTTAGGACATTTGAAAAGACCTTGGGGGTTGATTTGTTTTCGATCCTATTTTTGTAAAAATTGATTTATCTGTATGGAATGTTGTGTGATTTCAATACAATCAATAAAATCAAAAAGACCTTGAAATTCTCATATCAATACCATTCACTGTAAAATTATCACCTAAAAAATGTTGAATCACAAATTTAATACTGTATTAGTACTTTCATCCTTTATATTGAATAGTGTTAACCAGTAAATCCCAAGTTTAAATTTTGTACTGTTGCTAAATATCAAATAATTTTTGTACTTGTCGGCCATTATATGCATAGCTTAATCTATCCATCCATCTATTATCCAACCTGCTATATCCTAACTACAGGGTCACAGGGGTCTGCTGGAGCCAATCCCAGCCAACACAGGGTGCAAGGCAGGAACAAACCCCAGGCAGGGCGCCAGCCCACCGCAATAGCTTAATCTGATAATATTAATAATCGATTTGCTAACAAAATATACAGTATTTAAAAAATCTTTAGCTGTTGGGTAATGTGTGTTACAACTGTCTAATCACAGCTTCAACAGACTATAACACAAGGTCTGTATAATATACTGTAGTTATATAGAAAATTTAATAACAGACTTTTTGTCTTCTTTCAGCTGCTCCCATTTAGGGGTCACCACAGTAGATTATCTGTCTCTGTCTTTAACATGATTTTGTACCACACCGACTGCCTTCATGTCCTCTCTCACAACATCCATAAATCCATTTTCCTCCTGCCTGGTGGTCCCATCCTCAACATTCTTTTCCTGATGTACCCTTCATCTTTCCTCTGCCCACGCCCACACCAAGTCAATCTAGCCTCTCTCAGTTGGTCACCAAACTGTCATACCCGTGTTGTCCCTCTAATATACTAATTCCTAATCCTGTCTACCATCGTTACTCAGAGTGAAAATCATAGCATCTTCAACTTTGCTACTTCCACATCTGCCTCCTGTCGTTTCATCAGTGTCATTATCTCCAAACCATACAACATAGCTGGTCTCACTACCGTTTTATAGAGCTGCCTTTCACTCTTACAGATACTCTTCTATCACAAATCACTCCTACCAGCTCAACCCGGTCCACCCTGCCTGCACTCTTTCCTTCACCTCTCGTTCACACTCTCTGTTAAATACCCAAGTATTTAAATTTGTCTCCCTTCATTACCTCTGCTCCTTGCAATCGTACCCTTCCACCACCTTCCCTCTCATTCACGCACATATACTCTGTTTTACTCCTACTGACCTTCATTCCCCTTCTCTCCAATGTATACCTCCACCTCTAAAGGTTCATCTCAATCTGCTGTTTAATCTCACTACAGATCACAATGTCATCTGCAAATATCATAGTCCACAGAGACTCCAGCCTGACCTCATCTGTCAACCTGTTCATCACCATTGCAAACAGGAAACGGCTTACAGCTGATCCTTGATGTTATCCCACTCACACCTTGAAGCAGGCTGTCATTCTTATCACACACCTCTCCACAGTCACACTGTCCTCATACATATCCTGCACTATCCTCACACACTTTTCTGCTACTCCTGACTACTCCTGCTACTTTCTGCTACTACTCATACAGTATCATAACTCATCTCTTTGCACCCTGTCATACATCTTCTCTGAGTCCACAAACATGTAATGCAATTCCTTCTGATCCTCTCTGTACTTCTCCATCAACACTCTTAAAGCAAACATCACATCTGTAGTAGTCTTTCCTGGCATAAAAACACATCTTCTCAGCCTAGCATTCATCACTCTTTCCCATATCTTCATGATAAACTTTATACTCCTGTAGTTACTGCAGCTCTGCACATCTCCCTTATTCATGAAAATTGGCACTAATGTACTTCTTTTCCACTCCTTAGGTATCTTCTCGCTTTTCAAGGTTTTGTTAAACAATCTAGTAAGAAACTCTACTGCCATCTTACCTAAACATTTCCATGCCTCCACAGGTATATTGGCTGAGACAACTGCTTTTCCATTTCAGCTTCAAATTTAATATCAGACCCTGAGGATATTTACAAAGATTTTTCGACAGTACTACTTAGAACAAATGCACCATGGAAGAGATTCACATTACCATTCAATGCACACGTTAATAACTAGCAGTTTAGCTAACCTCAGTAATCTCTGTATATTAATCAGGTACAATTGTTAGAGCAGGCCAGAAAAAAAGCTGTGTCATACCTTTTAACACTGTCCATCCATGCAATTTAGAAAACCTGTCATTTTTGCTCACTACAGTATATAAGCTCTGGCTTTTCACATTCTATTTTAACAGCACAAGTGATTTCGTTAATGAAGGATGAGCTGCTACGTACTCTGCTCATGTTTGTTTTGAGTGGGATATTATGTGCAAAGCCTCCTCTATTGTTATCATTCTCTATAACAGCGTTTCTCAACCTTTAAGTATTTGTGACCCGAGTTTTCATAACAGTTTTAATCGTGCCCCCTAACATTTTTTTGAAATGTAGATGCATATTTTATTATACCTACTTAACTTTTATCGACATTTATCTAACTCTATATTTATCGTTCTAGTATCAGAATGTAGTTTAAGTTCATTTGTTTTGGTTTCAACAGATGTTTTTTTCATATTTTTGATTCTTGTTTTCTTTTTTCACATCTTCGTGCCCCCCTTTTGTTACTTCGCACCCTCCTAGGGGGGCCTGCCCCACAGGTTGAGAACCACTGCTCTATAATTAAGTTTGAGTTTTTTAGAATATACTCAATTTTTGATGTAGAGTTACTATTTAAATGTTGCATCCTCCTTGATGGGTGGCATGGTGGTGCAGTGGGTAGTGCTGCTGCCTCACATTAAGGAGACCTGGGTTCGCTTCCCGGGTCTTCCCTGTGTGGAGTTTGCATGTTCTCCCCGTGTCTGCATGGGTTTCCTCCCACAATCCAAAGACATCCAGGTTAGGTGTATTGGCGATCCGAAATTGTCCCTAGTGTGTGTGTACTCTGCAGTGGGCTGGCGCCCTGCCTGGGATTTGTTCCTGTCTTGTGCCCTGGGATTGGCTCCAGCAGACTCCGGTGACCCTGTGTTAGGATATAGCGGGTTGGACAATGACTGACTGACTCTCCTTGATTTAATCTTAGATTGTACAGGTAAGGGCAGGAACAAGTCAAATATAATTAAGCACTGATAAGAGATTGGAGTAATGTTTAAATTTAAAATCTCCAATCCATAAGTAAGAATTAGATTCAATGTATAATTATGAAAATGAGTTGCAACATTAATAATCTAGCAAACCTCCACTGAATTCTGTACCTGAAGGTATCAGTTTTCACATTAATTTGATTATTAAAATCCACTGTCCAATCTACAAAGCTATGTTAAGTAAAAGGCTTTCAAATTCAGGCATGAACAATGAATTTGACCCTGGTGGTCTGACTGTCAGATTTTGTATTGAGTATAATATCATCTACCAAAGCAGCTTCATTTCCAAGTTAGAAAATGTTTAGCAAACAGCATTTTAAATTAAAAAGATGTTTTTGGGTTGGTTTTATACCATTTTATTTTTTGGTAAATTACTGGTTGTGGATCTGGTTTTAATTTTTGGTGTAATTATCTATCAGTTAATTTCGATTTTGTTTCATGACTCAGTTTTGAAGATGACACAAAATAGGGATTTTCATTAGCAACTACAGAAAAATAACATCTTTATACATATACAATCTGTCTGTCTGTCTGCCTGTATATCTGTTTGCTTTTTATGACAGTACTTAACGGATTTAGATTTTTTTCCAGGATTTGCTTGTACATTCTGGTTGATTTTGCGACTTCTATCATTGTGCTAAGTATCATAGTTCGCTTGTGGCAGCGATTTTTTCACGCTAATTCAAGAGATTGAGAAAGGGGGCAGGGCCGAGGGGAGGGGTGGGGTCTCGGGAGTAGGGAACCGAGCGGGGGGCTCCTCACTCATGTGTCAGCCTCCATTGTAGTCACTCTACCTCGCGTCACGTGTTGGAGCCCACCTTGCCTCCACTTACCTAGCAATTAATGTTTGTTCAGCAGACATTATCATCTAGAGGTTGTTAAAGAGTAACGTTTGATGTTTTTGTGAGAAAGATCACAGCTTCGTGTGTTTTAGAGGGATAGCAGCTGATTGCCACAGATATCATGGCCACCTGCTCTTCTCCTCACACAGGGGATGCTCTCCCGTCAGAGCTGAACACGATCAGATACAGTGGCAATGTTTGATGTCAGAGCGTACCTACCTTCCACTTGGCCAGAATTACATTTTTTTAGTTTTTTTATTGTTTATTAAAGTTTGTCCTGTTTTACTACTATGTGGGCAGGGCCATGGAGGAAAGCTAGGATGTGATAAAAGAAAGCCAGAGATTTAAAACAGACTGCAATAGAGTCTCATGTTTGCTCTCAATGACACTGATCACTCCTCGTATCCATGAGTTTGTGAAGGACTCAATTGCAATGCTATACTGTTCATCCCCAAGTGCGATTAAAATATAGCAGTCATGGAGACTGGCAAGGCATTTGCCAACTCTAGTGAGTGTGGCCACTTGAAGGCATTAATGAGGCCCAACCACTTGGCACAAATACACCAACATGGTCTCATGATCAAATCAGCATTTTTATTTGACAAAATACTTTCAATTAGACTTGTTCCACTTTGCACAATACAATTATCTTTTCCTTTTCTGGTCTCTTCCTCCACTCGCCTCCAGCTCCCAGACTGAGGTGAAACAGCTTCTTTTAAACTGGACCTGGGATTTCTTCCAGTGCCACAACATTGAATGGTGGAAGCACTTTCAGGTCAGGTGGAAGCCCCTCAAAGCAAAGGTAGCCCCATCCCATGTAGCTTTCCCTGGAAGCACCTAATAACCCTAACAGGTGTACAAATGTGATGTCCCCCAGAGGGATGCACTCACCCAGTGTATAGGGGAAATACATGGCCCAAGGAGGAAATCACCCTCTGTCCCTCTGTTTTGTCATTCCAGTGGAGAAGGCTACAAACTACTAGCCTGGCCAAGCTGCTTGTCCATCCCTGTCCTTCCATAAGAGTTTCCCAGACAGGCAAGGCCCCCGTTTACCTGTGATAGGAGGAGGAAATGTCTACACGTTGAGGGTGAAGAAAAGCACCTGCAGCTTATTGTAAGAAAAAGAGAAATACCAGGATTTGATTTGCCATAAGAATGTCAAGAATTTTAAGGACAAAACTGAGTGGGACAGTTAAATTAATCCAAAGTCAGAAGCCCAAAATGAAACTTACAATAACCTTTCTGAAACTAACCTAAACTAGAGTTTGGTTTAGATGATAGATAGATAGATAGATAGATAGATAGATAGATAGATTGGTAAAAAAATATATATTTATTGATGACTTACAGCATGCTAAACATTGTCACCTTCTCTATACTCCCACTCTCTCGATCTATACACCGCTCCATACGTATCTTCCAGCAATGGAAGTCCTATAGTTTCAGCAGGCTTGCCGTTTCTGTCTTCACTTCATCCATTGAAGAAAAATGTCTTCCCTTCAGGTCATTTTTGATTTTCGGGAACAAGTGAAAATCACAGAAATCCAAATTGCGCGAATAGGGAGGATGATCGAGGACAGGAATGTTTTTGTCAGTCAAGAGCTGATTTACATAAAAAGCAGTACGATCATTTTGAACAATCTGATTCACTGTTTTGATGTTTTTATCCGTCCAAGACAACTGTGGGCAACCTGGGTATTGAACGACTTCCAGGTTTTCTTGTCATTCCTTGAAATGTTTGTGGTACTCAAAAATTTGTGTGCGAAATAAAACTGTTATTACCATACACTGTTTTTACGATTTCATAAGTTTCTATGGCCATTATGTTCAATTTTGCAAGAAATTTGATATTAATTCACTGTTTGATTTTTTTCACCCAACATTATAGCGGCAACTCATGCAGCGATTGTTGTGCAAAAATTAGTGGGCTGATCACAGCATATACCTAGCCGGTCAACAGTTTGAGGGGTCGTGTAGAAGGGGATATAGTTCTATGATTCACGTTCAGCCGGCCGACCTCCAGACGGTTTTCCAGGAAATCCCCAAGCTAAGTTGGGTTATTTTTGGGTCTCACCTTGTATACCAACATAATATAGAGAGTGTCACTTAGGGCTCATTATCCTATGGAATAATGTATTGTTAAGCATTAGCATAGTTGACATGACAGTAGCAATCTTCACATGCTGGGGTCTGGCAGTCAGTATATCCAAAATTCAGCTATTGAGAAAGAGCTTGATAGTACAACACTGTTACATGCTGGATTATAGTCTATAAACAATACTCCAGAAAAGCAGGATTCAGCATCCAAACATTCTAGCATGGTATGAAATGCAAGGGATATTGTAACATTTATTTATTTATTTGCCAAAATATGAAGCATGACAGGCAACAGGGCTAAATAAAGGGACCAAGAGATGAAAATATAACTCAAGACACAAGCAGGGATGGTACCATAGAAGTCAGAAGAGCTGTACTACAGAAACCAATACATAAACTAAAAACAGAAAAAAAGAAAAAGTCAGTAACATCTAAAATCTAATAATATCACATTAAAGGTTTTGGATTTTTGGACCAATGCACATTTATGATCTAGCTGAAGTAATATCATACAGATGATGCTACACATAGTGATTACCAGGGCAATGTTCTCTCAAAAAGAGTCATTGTGACATAGCAGTAAGTACCTAAAATGATAGTGCCCACTAAAAACATTTTAATACTATGAAAAAATAAAATAACAAGTCCAAAATCAAAACAAGAGTAAAAACTTAACACAAAATAAAGTTCTTTGTACCCCCATACAATCACGAGTCCAGAAGAAAAAATGTATTAAACCCAGAAAAATCTCAATAAATAGTGACATTCATGACAATAGTTCCTTGTTAGAATGATTTATTTTTGTTTTTTAGTAGTGCTGTTAAATCTTTATTAAGGTATACTGTACCAGATTTGATGAATTACAGCATTTCTGCAGAATAAGATATATCTACTTATAGTATCCATTCAGTTCATCCATATCTACATGCTCTTTCAATTAAGGACCTGGTAGTGCTTTAAAACCAGCCTCACGGACACTCAACACATTCTGCATGCCTTGCTCTTTATAATTAATTAAATTTAAGCTTTGCAGCATTCATTCATTGTTTTAATTGTATAATAGGACATAATTCTAACCATGGAAACACATACCCCTCTTATTACACTATTTCCGCCAGTTATACATAACTATTGATTTTGTTCTACACACCACTATCAGTCAGCACAGACAGGGACAGGGATGCACCAAACTGTGTGATGGTTTTCCTAATCTTCTATTGTCCAATACTTGTGTTCCTTATAAAAATGCAACTGCACCTTTTGTTTTCCACTGACAACAGTGCAAGTATGTTGGGTTCTTGGCTGTTATACCACAGTACATAACTCATCATACCTTGTGGCACTGAGATACTTTATATTTCCTTCTATACTATAGCTGTACTGTTAGATGAATAAAATTAGCCTTTTGATCTTATGTACAAGTCATATTTTGTCATCATCCCTGTTTTTGACCACAAAGCAAATGTTGTTTTTTGGGTGGGGGTATTTTCTCAGAACACTAGTGTCACTGTAATGGAAGAAAACCTGGGTAGAGTTATGGTTCCATATACACCTATTTTTTTTAAAAATAACTTTTTTGTCATGTTTAAATTTTTAACATTGGGAGTTCTCTCTCTCCGATTTGCATTTATGCATTCTCATGATCCATTGGTACTTATCCATCCATTCATCCATCCATCCTCTTTCGCTTATCCGAGGTTGAGTCGCAGTGGCAGGAGCTTGAGCAGAGATACCCAGACCCTTCTCCCCAGCCATTTCTTCCAGCTCTTCCGGGAGAATCCCATGTTCCCAGGCCAGCCGGAGACATAGTCCCTCCAGCGTGTCCTGGGTCTTCCCCGGGCCTCCTCCCGTTGGACGTGCCGGAACACCTCACCAGGGAGGCGTCCAGGAGGCATCCTGATCAGATGCCCGAGCCACCTCATCTGACTCCTCTCGATGCGGAGGAGCAGCGGCTCTACTCTGAGCCCCTCCCGGATGACTGAGCTTCTCACCCTATCTTTAAGGGAAAGCCCAGACACCCTGCGGAGGAAACTCATTTCAGCCGCTTGTATTCGCGATCTCGTTCTTCCGGTCACTAACCATAGCTCATGACCATAGGTGAGGGTAGGAACGTAGATCGACTGGTAAATTGAGAGCTTTGCCTTACGGCTCAGCTCCTTTTCACCACGACAGACCGATGCAGAGCCCATCACTGCGATGCCGCACCGATCCGCCTGTCGATCTCACGCCCATTCTTCCCTCACTCGTGAACAAGACCCCGAGATACTTGAACTCCTCCACTTGGGGCAGGATCTCCCCCAACCCTGAGAGGGCACTCCACCCTTTTCCGCTGAGGACCATGTCTCGGATTTGGAGGTGCTGATTCTCATCCCAGCCGCTTCACACTCAGCTGCAACCGATCCAGAGAGAGCTGAAGATCACGGCCTGATGAAGCAAACAGGACAACATCATCTGCAAAAGCAGTGACCCAATCCTGAGTCCACCAAACCGACCCCTTCAACACCCTGGTTGCGCTTAGAAATTCTGTCCATAAAAGTTATGAACAGAATCGGTGACAAAGGGCAGCCCTGGCGGAGTCCAACTCTCACTGGAAACGGGCTCGACTTACTGCCGGCAATGCGACCAAGCTCTGACACCGTTGTACAGGACCAACAGCTCTTATCAGGGGTCCGTACCCCATACTCCCGAGCACCCCCACAGGATTCCCCGAGGGACACGGTGAATGCCTTTTCCAAGTCCACAAAACACATGTAGACTGGTGGGCAAACTCCCATGCACCCTCCAGGACTCTGCTAAGGGTGAAGAGCTGGTCCACTGTTCCGCCACCAGGACTAAAACCACACTGTTCCTCCTGAATCCGAGGTTCACTATCCGACGGACCCTCCTCTCCAGAACCCCGAATAGACTTTTCCAGGGAGGCTGAGGAGTGTGATCCCTCTATAGTTGGAACACACCCTCCGTCCCCTTTTAAAGAGGGGACCACCACCCGGTCTGCCAATCCAGAGGCACTGTCCCGATGTCCATGCGATGTTGCAGAGACGTGTCAACCAAGACAGTCCTACAACATCCAGAGCCTTAAGGAACTCGGTATCTCATCCACCCCGGGCCCTGCCACCAAGGAGTTTTTGACCACCTCGGTGACTTCAGTCCCAGAGATGGGAGAGCCCACCTCAGAGTCCCCAGGCTCTGCTTCCTCATTGGAAGGCATGTTAGTGGGATTGAGGAGGTCTTCAAGTACTCCCCCACCACCCACAACCCGAAGTCGAAGTCAGCAGCGCACCATCCCCACCATATACGGTGTTGACACTGCACTGCTTCCCCCTCCTGAGACGCCGGACGGTGGACCAGAATCTCCTCGAAACCGCCCAAAGTCGCTCTCCATGGCCTCCAAACTCCTCCCATGCCCAGTTTTTGCCTCAGCAACAACCGGCCGCATTCCGCTTGGCCTGCCGGTACCTATCAGCTGCCTTCAGAGCCCCACAGGATAAAAGGGTCCTGTAGGATTCCTTCTTCAGCTTGACAGCAACACCGGTGTCCACCAACAGGTTTGGGGATTGCCACCACGACAGGCACCGACCACCTTACGGCCACAGCTCCGGTCAGCCGCCTCAACAATAGAGGCACGGAACATGGCCCATTCGGACTCAATGCACCCCACCTTCTGACAGGGGACTCTGCCAGCCGTTCCCAGCAGACCGTCAAAACACGTTTGGGCCTAACAGGCCTGACCGGCATCCTCCCCCACCATCGAAGCCAACTCACCACCAGGTGGTGATCAGTTGACAGCTCCGCCCCTCTCTTCACCCGAAAGTGTCCAAGACATGTGGCCGTAAGTCCACGACATCACCACAAAGTCGATCATCGACCTGAGGCTTAGGGTGTCCTGGTGCCAAGTGCACATATGAACACCCTTATGCTTGAACATGGTGTTCGTTATGGACAATCCGTGACGAGCACAGAAGTCCAATAGCAAAACACTGCTCGGGTTCAGATCAGGGGGGTCATTCCTCCCAATCATGCCCTTCCAGGTCTCACTGTCATTGCCCACGTGAACATTGAAGTCTCCCAGCTAAAGGAGGGAATCCCCAGAAGATATGCCCTCTAGCACCCCCTCCAGGACTCCAAAAAGGACGGGTACTTCAAACTGCCATTCGGCGCATACACACAAACAACAGTTAGGACCTCTCCCCCCACCCGAAGGCGGAGGGAGGCCACCCTCTCGTCCACCGGGGTAAACCCCAATGCACATGCTCCAAGTCGGGGGGCAATAAGTGTGCCCACAACCACTTAGCGCCTCTCACCGGGGGCAACTCCAGAGTGGTAGAGAGTCCAGCCCCTCTCAAGGAGATTGGTTCCAGAGTCCAAGTTGTGCGTCAAGGTGAGCCCGACTATATCTAACCGGTACCTCTCGACCTCATGCACTAGCTCAGGCTCCTTCCCCTTTAGAGAGGTGACATTCCACGTCCCAAGAGCCAACTTCTGTAGCCGAGGATCAGACTGCCAAGGTCCCCGCCTTCGGCCACCACCCAACTCACACTGCACCCGACCTCCTTGGCCCCTCCCATAGGTGGTGAGCCTATGGGAATGGGGGACCCACATTGCCTCTTCAGGCTGTGCCCGACCGAGCCCCATGGGTGCAGGCCCGGCCACCAGGCACTTGCCATCGAGCCCCACCTCCAGGCCTGGCTCTAGAGTGGGGCCCCGGTGACCCGCTTCCGGGCGAGGGAAAACGCCGTCCAAAGTTTTCATTCATCATGGAAGGTTTGCTGAACCGCTCTTTGTCTCATCCCTCACCTAGGACCAGTTTGACTTAGCTAGCCCTACCAGGGGCATAAAGCCCCGGACAACAGAGCTCCTAGGATTACTGGGACACGCAAACCCCTCCACCACGATAAGGTGGCAGTTCGAGGAGGGGTGGTACTTATCCATTTGTGTTAAAAGATTATCTGTTTAAGTGATCCTTTTATTGATTGGTAATCAATTATATGGAGAAGAAAGGTGTTTTAATTTGGTGTGTTCTCAATTTAGATGGCCATTGCCATCTAATATGTGCAAAATATAATTAGTAAAATAGATATTTACAATTATTTATGGAGATGTTTTTAACATCCCATCCTAAAATAAATATTTATAAACTGAAATAAGTAAACTATTGAAAAATTATGTTGCAAATCTAAACTTTTCCCATATCTTTAGCCCACTGGGAAAGTCACAAGCAAAAATTATTTACACAGTCCATCATAATAAAATAAGTGTCTGGGTGTGTGTCTGTCCTGTTGCTATGTCTCTATCATTCCAACAGATGGCGCATCACAAACATTAACACTGCTTTCCGCATCCTACATTGAATGGCATATAATACAGACATGTGAATTGCATGGTGCACTTCAAACATTAATGCTGGGGACTAAGCTGATTACTATAGATTTCAACTCGTCTTACATAGTAGCCTAGGTAGTTTAAGGAATAATTATACAAATGTTTGAAAATACTCATATTTTAAAATTCTTTCTAGAAATGAAATTATAACTTTAATTTATGTTTGAAATGTGAGCCCCTGTCTTGCACCCCAAATCGTGAGGCTGAGTCTCAGTACTTTAGCAAAACCAACTTTATTCAGGTAAAAACAGGAACAGCACGGTTATTTATTGTAGCGGGATCTGCCGCTCTCCTATACACAGGCACAGCAGTCAGGCAGGATCATGGCCAGGTTAGTGGCCAAGTAATACTGTGCCCTGCCTTTATAATGTTCCTTGCATCACCAATCGGTGATAGGCGCTTATAGTGTGACCACAATCAGCTCATAGTTGCTTCTGAACTAATATGCTATGGCACTGTGAACCTGCAGTTGCCTCTGCAACAGACAAGTAGTCTTCCACAGATGCGGCAATCACACCTCGGAGTGTCGGGGCTCAAAAAAATTCAAAAACCTCACATTCTTCCCCTCAGCTTTGTCCACACTGGAGAATCAGGAGAGGATGTTAGCACTGGTGTGTGAAGCCCGGGAACAGTGGCCAACATATGTATCCATAAAAAATAGTATTGTGTTTATTAAGCATGTCAGAAAAAGTAGTTAATGTGCAGTACAAAAGTTATTTGTCAGACTGCTTTCTACTAAGGATATTATAATATACTCATAATAAGCCATTTAATTTAATAAGTGGTGTGCATTATACTTACTAAATACCTCTATTTTATCTATTTTTGCTAATGAATGTTTAATCAACCACTTCTTTCTTTTTTGCTGATTGAATCCAAGACATGTCTTATCTTTTCAAATACAATGACCTTAAAATATTTGATAAAAATGTCTTTACAGGAAGAAGAGCTTTTGAGAATTTTGGAAATTTTTGAAGGTAGAATTAACAATGGTGAAGAAGAACCAGTGAAGTGGAGACAACTTAATGCCTTTCTGAAGAAAGCAGTTGGAAAAAAATTTGATTTGGTAATGTACATTAGAAACCAACTTTCATGTACTTTCAGTAATTTAAATTTTAAATCATATTGTGTATTAGACATTCATTTAGAAAACTTTTGTTAATTATTTTACTGGAATATTATATGATAGTCTACTAACTCTACTAAGAATATCATAGAAAACATCAGAAAACTGATATACTGTAAAATCCAAAGTGCAGTTTTACTGCATATTAAAATGTTGTTTTTAGGCCATAGGCTAAATAGAAGGAATACATAGATGCAATCAGTGTTATTGCAATGTTATTTTCTGTGAACTACGCTGACAGTAAGTATACTGTTTTGGGTGTTCGTTTTTCTGTCTGACATGTTAAGTTATGTATTTATAAATATGCCTGTCAGTTGCTTGGAATTTAACAGCAACAGGGAGACAAAACCCTAACAGATCCTATCACTAGTCTGAAACATTACTGTGTAAAGTTCGCTAGAGCTTGTGTCTAAAGTAGTCAAGGTGGTCAGTCGCTTACACTAACTGTCTACTATGAGTATATTGACACATAACCTTACTGCAAAAATAAAAAGGAAACAGCATTAACATAAACAAAGGAAATGTGCACAAAAATAACTAGACATGATCAAAAATACACCATGGGCACAAAAGGTCAAAGCTCTTTATAGCATTTAAATTAGAGAATGAATCAGGCTTTTACATAAATATCAGAAAAGCCGATGATCTGATCAAGCTTCCAGGTCAACATATAGAATATAACAAAATATAGAACATTCCAAAATGGTCACAAAGACTCTGTGTTTGTGATGTACCAACAGAACCGTGCAAGTATCCTAAAATCAGATTTAGAGTGAGGGCAACTTAAACATTATATGATATGTTTTTTCTTGTCGTTTATTGTTTAGTATCATTATTCTGAAGAATCAATTTTGTTTCCTGTCTTGGTATGGAATGGTTGTTGCCATTTTGTGTAATTCTTTGCATGGATGTAGCTATATTTTTTGTGGATACCATGCCCATTGCCAGTCTCGTGATGGGGATATCCTGTAACACATATGTCACCTTCTCCAACCAATATAAGATCCATCAGATCCTTTTCATGAACACAATGAATATTAGAGGCAATTAAGATACGCTAGTGTGAGAACCTTACAGCACTTATGATTTTTGTTTTTCTGTTTAGTGTATCGGCTTTGACAGCTGCTTTTTGTTTTCTGACTGTTGCTTGTACCTAATTTATGATTTTGCCAGCACCTTTTTTTCTCTTCAGTCTCCTGGGGCCTCATGCATAACGGTGTGCGTAGAATTCACACTAAAACATGACGTAAGCACAAAAGCCAAAATGAATCCAGATGCATAATTCTGTGCGTTTGCCAGCTTCTGTGGTCTTCCGCTACATAAATCCCGGTCAGCGTGAAAAGTAATGCACGTGCACGCGCCTGCTGTCCCGCCCCAACTCCTCCCAGAATTACGCCTCTTTGAATATGCAAGTCAATATAAGTAGCCATTAAGCTCAGCCTTCTGTGAAAAGGCAATGGCAAAAGCACAAGGAAAAATAGAATTTCAGCGAATACCAAGTGGAGGCAAAGAAAAACATACTATTTGTTGGTTTAAACAGTGGTATAAAGAACAAAAGGAAGTTGATCAAGTGACATAGCGTTTCGGAGAAACTCGAAAGCTCAAGTTCACAAAGTCGCACAGTGCCCGAAATAAAAAAGAAGTTGTCAGATATCAAAGTCGCTGTGAAAAGGTGAGTCGTAGCCCACCGTCTGAGTGTCATATGGAAGCTTATTAGGGTACAGAGAAAAGAAAATAGGCACACAATGGGACAAAAGCACAAAATGTCAACTTTAATCTCGAAATTTCCACTTTAATCATGTACTTTATTTTGTCATTAAAGTAGAACATCATAAACTTCATCTTAAAATTGTTTAATTTATTAGTTTCTCAAATCCCATCGTAATTAAAGTAGCACATTAAATGCTTTGTTTTGTATGTGTTCTTCTATGTGTGTCAATCACTACGTGCTTCCTGGCTTTCTCTTCCTCCGACAGGACACAGATTCCATTACATTTGTGATATTACAGCTCTCTGAATAATTAAAATACTGAGGTGTATACTTGATATCATTTTCATGATGATAGGAGTTAAAGCACGTTATTAAACATGGGAACACGGTGGCGCAGTGATTGTTCATGTCTCACACAAGATGCTGCTGTGCCATGCGAGAACTTTGATGAAATACTTTATTGTAGCAGTACTGTCTGTTTCAAACGTACTAACCTCCAATTCCTGCCCTTACTTTTCTCCAAATACCCAATCGCCACACAATCAGCTCTGTAATAGACGTTAGCCATCTGTAAGCTTAGAACGCCGATTCTTCAAAACTTTAAAGAAACAGTCAAATATCTTTGTCATTCATGTTTAATTATTCCATTCATCTATCCATCCAGTGTTGCGCCAGTCCCAGCAAATATACAGCGCGAGGCAGGAACAATCCATGAACAGAGCGCAATCTCCTAGCTAGCGCTGCGGCACCATGTCCTCACATGTTTAATTATTAACAACAGAGATTATTTAAATGAAGTTAAAGTTTTATCTGTATAATATAATAAAGATATTTTGCTGCATTTCATCTTAAAATGATATCGTCACCAAATGTTAATATGCGCTTTATAAAGTGGCTCAGGTTGTGTAATATTATAACTGTATCTCAAGTTTACAGTGAGGTAACTGTACTTATAAGTACAAACAGTTCTACAAGGAGCACTTGATGGACTGATTGAGTGCGTTTAGAGTTCTTGGGATGAAACTGTTTCTGAACTGCGAGGTCCGTACAGGAAAGACTCTGAAGTGTTTGCCATAATGAGAGCAGTTCAAATAGACAGCATGGCTGAGGCAGTGTGTGCCTGATGCTGTATACCGATAATTCTCTTTCCGATCAGCTGTTGCACAGCTGTGATTCACACTCAGATACAGTGATATAAATACTCCGAGTGGTGCAGTGAGAGTAATATGGAAAAAGATGATCTGCTGTGGCAACCCCTAAAGAGAGCTGCTGAAAGAAGAAGAAGGAGGTGCAGTGAGAGTAACAACGCTAAAGCAGTTATGGTATTTGGAATAGTTTGGCCATTCAGTGGACCATTATATTGTTACGGGTCAATTACAATCAGATGCATTAAACTAATAAACAATATGCGCTTAATTTAAGTGTATTTATAAAGCCACGTCAGGGATATGGATATAAAAAAAGAAAGGAAAACCACAAAGGAAAAGTAGCACTGCTTTGACGCTGGGTGCTGCCAGTCTGTAAAACTGAGCGCAGAACTTGCGTACGCCAGGGTATGAGGTACTGTGGAAATGTATGTGGCTTTACACCAAGTTTAGGTTTTATACATTACGATTTGAACATGGAAACATTCTTACGCAACATTTTTGTGCATACGCAACGTTTATACATGAGGCCCCTGGTCATTTTCTGTTGCTCCTGCTATTCACAGTACGCTAGTTTCTTGCCTAGGAATCATTACAAAAGTAGGTCTTTCTGTAGGGACAAAGCAAAAGAACAGTCAAAGATATAAGCAAAGATTATTTAATTCATTAAAATCTTTAAGGAAAAAACTAAAATAAAAAATATAATCAAAAACAGATTTTTTTTTAAATACATTTTTGTGAATTATTCAAGTTTCTTAACACATCTTTTCTTTAACAAGTTAAAATTCAGACAGTACTTACCATTTGACATCTTGTATAAAATGGACAATGACAATAATAGTAAAAATAAAATGAAAGTAAATGCACTAAATTAAAAACAAGTTCCTGCTAGAACTCCCTTCAGATGTTTTATGGACAGTTTTGCAATGTCCTGAACTCTTGAGAGTAAATGAACAGGAGATGAAAACGTTAAAAGTAAAGGCACATTTATGGTCAGACTTCGGGCTAAGATCAGAATCAGTAAAGACAGAATAAAAACCTTAATGAAGAAGAACGTTAATCACAGCAATATGAGAATATCCAGAGACTAAGACTTCACAAAATGGCATCCAAAATATGATGGTAACAATAAAACATCAAGGAAAACTAAATCTTAGGAAACTCTTATGAAATAAAAAGAACAGACAGAGAAATTGAGATTTATAACACAATAAAACTAATGAGCAGTCAAAGGGCACTTTATGTCTTTTCTGGAACCCTTCTGAACTACAAACTCTCCAGTGAAGCAAATACCGAATGCACAAACTTAGGCAACAGGAGTCGATTATGTTGCTGATTTTATATTCTCAGCTAACAATCTGTCATAAACTGATAGATGAGTACTAGCTACAGTAGTTGGGATTATGGACTGGATAACATTGAGTTGACACAGAAGACATGAAAACTTGTGAATCTTGAAATGAGGTGGTGGAGCCAGATTATTCATGACTGGAGTAAACTTTGTGACTGTAGTGTATGGCCCAATATATTTTGGAACCCTTATATGAAAGTCTGGTGTAGTGAGCCACACCTTCTCCCCTACCCAATAGTAGAAATCATTTAGATTTACATATATTGGCTTAGCAGATTTTGTTTTTATCAAAAGTGACTTAGACTTCCAGGATCATTCACTTTTAATCCTCATTATTTTTGAGAGGTTTCAGTTTTCAACGTGCTCTCTTGAACATTTACCCAACCTTTTTAAATCTCAGCCAAACAGTCAGAGAGGACAGGAGCTGCTCTAGAAATGGTGTTTACAGATCTCAAAGAAGGTGTCGCACTGTGCTAAAAAAGAAAAATGGAAAATTTCTAATGGACTTCAATGAATGACATTTTTAATGGTATCTTCCCAGTCAGACTGGATGGTTCCACATTTAAATGCAGATATTTCTCTAACTTCTTGTTTATTTGTTCTAACTAACCATTACTCTTAGTGATGAACCACAACTTTAATTACCAAAAATACCACCAAAAGGGAGATATGAATTTTGGATCCTGACCAGAGATTGTCAACTTAAAATACCAGTGTAACAAGAACATTTCTTTCATTTATAAATTCCTTGATTCCTCTTGTGATTTTGATGACTTTTAATTTATTTCACATTAGATTTGCAATTATCCTGGTTTTGCATTCATAGATTTTGGAATTCCCACATCTATTTTTGTTTCTTTTTAACTTTCAATTTAATTTTGCAGTTAAAATGATTTCACATTATTTATTTATATTTATAAACAATAATTTTAAAGATTTATTAAGTATTTGTGCTTTGGTCTGCATCAACAATATTCATTCATGAAAGTCATGTGAATCATGTTGAAAAATGTAAATTTAATAAAATTTCTGTGTTGTTTTTGAATATGAAATCTTGAAGTTACCTCTATGCATGGACAAAACTAAAGTAACAATGATCCTAAATTTGAGAACACCAGAAAGGGTTAATTAGATTAAATAGGTTTGTAGGTTTTGCTGAACATCACCAACATTTCATTAACAATTTTAGTTCCATAATCTCTCTCATTATGTCTTTAATTAAAACAATAAAAATCAGACAGTTCAATAGACACCAGAAGCGCAGGAATCATTTTACTTATTAAGACTTCTATTTACGTCAGCTCCCATACTATGTCATCCAGGTCCTTAATTACAATTTGTAGTGGAGGTACACATTAAGTGCTGGAGAAGGGGCCATATCGTCCAAAAAGTTTGTAGATTCTAGAAATATTCATCTTTGTCCATTCTTATCTAAAATGTTCTCGCCAGCTAGCAGCAGGGAATTGTTGCCACAAAACTGGCTTTACAGGAGATACACAATTGACTGGAGGGGTCCCCATTTCCTGTAATTAAATAGACAAAGAACGTCTGTATATCAAGTAAGCTAAAAGTTTTAGTGCTAGGCAGACAATATAGGTATCATTTATACCCACTTTGTTTTTTAATTTTATATAGAATAAGATTTGATAACCAAATTTTCCCCCTTTTTTTTAAAGCAAATCCTGACAATGTATCCAAAAATAAACTTTTTGTTCCTTCAGAATTTAGGTATGAGGCTTTGAGGTCTGTTAATTTAAACAAACTTTAATAGATAGATAGATAGATAGATAGATAGATAGATAGATAGATAGATAGATAGATAGATAGATAGATAAAGGTACTTCTGGTTGCAAATATATACATCACCATGTTTAGAATTAGATTTTGTCTTTGATGTACTGTATGTGCAAGAGAGAAATCTGCTCAAGGTTTACATATAGAATTACTGCTTTGTTACATCTGCAAACAGACAATCAGAATGCATGGATGTTATCACTGATTTTCCTCCATCTCAGCACTTTACCACTTGTGATGTATGAGCCCCTGTCTTGCACCCCAAAACATGAGGCTGAGTCTCAGTACTTTAGCAAAGCCAGCTTTATTCAACTTGAAACAGGAACAGCACGGTTATTTATTGTAACGTGATCTGCCCCTCTCCAATGCACAGACACAGCAATCAGGCAGGGCCATGGTCAGGTTAGTGTCCAAGTAATCCTGTTCCCTGCATTTATAATGTTCCTTGCATCACCCATCAACGATGGTGCTTACAGCGCGACTGCGATTGACTTGAATGTACTTTCATGGCGAGCTGCTACAGCGCTGGGAGCCTGCAGTTGACCTGGCAATAGATAGACTGTCTTCCCCAGACGCAGATCGTGTGTTGGGAAACTCCTCGGCATGTCATCTCATTTTGGGTCCCAAACGAGCTTAGAAACCTTACACTATGTGGGTAGTAACCAATCATTTTTACAAATTTGCCCATTTCATTACTTTGTTAAAGCTTCCATCAGCAAAACAATCTGTATTTGTGATTTTTTTTTTGGTTACATGGCTTTCATAGTGCAATTTTTCAGGTAGAGGTCCTCAGTTTGTGTCTTGAATTTGGTGGTCCTTCTGTGCCAAGATTGGTTGCACTCTGAATATGACATCTGGGTGCCGTCTACGTTCTAATGCATAAACTAAAAAACTTAATAGAGATTTTTCAAAATTACTCTGTTGCATTATTGATGTTAGAGGTGGAGTTCTATGTTACCCCTGGCTCACAAAGTTCTCATCCATTCCATTATCAAAAAAGTCTTGTTTTGATTGTTTATGGGGATTTAAAACAGCTTTGTTGGAAGTCCCTAGTACCTAAGAGCCTAGCCAGGTTACCTGCACATGGGTGAGACATTTGCTAGCTGCCAACTGCGTAATAGTGCAGAGTTTCCAGTTGGTCAAACAGTCTGTCCTGTGATGTGAGATATTTGCCAGAGGGTTCCATCCTATAAGTTAGCTCCATGTTTCATAGACCCATATTCCATACTGAGAAGAGTGGGTCATGTCATGTATACTGTAAATTGGCTCTTCCAAACCATTTCAAAATTCACCTCTTATTTCATGTCTCTAGTTTGAAACCCTGATTTTAGGGGGCTCTTTTCATTCATGTGGATAGTAAATGTGAAATTGAAATTCATCACATTCTGCACTCATATTTGAGTGATGACACTGTAGAATATATGGCTCATTGATGTGGTTAAAGTCTGGAGTAAACAATCTTGGTTACTCTTTCACAATATTCATGCCTCTTGACTTCCCTAGTCTTTTCATAGTTATTTCTCCAGAAAACCAGGGGAACATGTCTAGAATCTGCATCTTACAATTTGCTATAATTTGGTCATTTTTTCCAAGGTTGATACATTGTTCTTGGAATACTGATTTTTTTATGGAGGTATTAAATGTTGAGGAATTCAGATTACATGATATCATCAGTGCTCATACAATTTATAAATTGGTGCATGGTGCTCTGCAGCATCCAATATTGGAAATTAAAAATGAAAGACTTTTGTGCAATATATTATATTTAATCATTTTTAAAATACCATTTAGCATTGGTCAGTTAATGAATACAAAATAAATCATATAACTGGAGTAATAAAGAAATAATCTGGAATACTTAAACAAGAGTTGGGGAATTAACCCGTATATTGTCTGACTGACAATATGAAAAAAAAGGTCAAAATAATCAAAATATGAGGCATTCGACAAAACATGTTGGGCATGATTGTTTTTATAGCAGAAAATGGTGGCAGGAAAAACGGAAACAATGTCATCGGAGATGGCCAGTAGTGACAGTCATCAGGGAGGGCTGGTAGTGAATTCATGGTGATGGCGCCAGAAGTGATGTCATTGGGGATGGTTAGAAGTGACGTCTTTATGGAGGAGCTGGAAGTGATGTCGTCTGTGGTTTGGATTGTTGGATCGTGGCCATTTTGAAAACCCGGAAGTCAGTGAATTATTGTTTTTCTTCTTTGTTTCTGTAGATGAAGAGAGAGAGATGTTAGTACTTAATATCAACCCTTTATCTCGTGAAATATCACTCACCTTACGACTTGTTGGCTGCTTCCTAAATGCGCGTGTGTGACATAACCCCCACCCTCTCAGCCCAGACCCGTTGGGTTGGGTGTCATGAGCCAAGAGGTTGTAGATATGAGAGAGGGCATCAGCGTTGGGCTGTAGGGAACCCTAACGTTAAATGACCTGGAATCTGTAAGGCTGAAGATCGAAAAACCACTGAATGACACAAGGTTTCGACTCACGGTGCACGGCCATCCATTGTAAGACAGCATGATCCGTGATCAAGGCGAATTCCCATCCCAAAAGGTAGTATCGTAATTGAGTCACAGCCCACTTGATCGCCAAAGCTTCCCTCTCCACCGCTGCAAACCTGGTCTCTCTATCTAACAGTTTCTGACTGAGGTACTTAACGGGGGGTGTTCAGCACCATTTATACATTGGTTCAACAAGGCACTTAGTCCTGTGTCTGATGCATCGGTCTGGAGGATAAAAGGAAAAGAAAAGTTAGGTGTTTTCAATATGGGTGCTGATGTTAAGGCCATTTGTAAGTCACTAAATGCAGATTCCATCTTTTCATCCAAACCACTTTTACAGGTGTCCTTTTCTTTGTCAGATCTGTTAAGGGTGAAGCTCTCTCTGAAAAACGAGGGAGAAACCAGCAGTAGTACCCCACTAACCCCAAGAAAGCTTGTTCCTGCCTCTTATTCACCAAACTGGAGCATTGTGGTTTAACTGTTCCCGCTCCCACCAGATAGCCTAAATATTTGGCCTCTTTTAAACAAAGAAACATTTCTTCGGATTAATGCAATGCTCGTGCAAGTGTAGAGAGAACAGCCGTGACCTGCAGTATATGTTCTTTCCAGGTGCCAGAATAGATGACTTTGTCATCCAAATAGGTGGCACTATTCGAATTTTGGGACTGTAACAGTGTATCTACCAGACATTGGAAGGTCGCTGGTGCCCCATACAATACAAATGGAAGAGCCGAATACTGCCAGTGACTGCTGGGTGTACTAAAGAAGGTTAAGGGAGTTTGCCAGTACCCCTTAGTCATGTCGATGGTAGTTAGGAACTGAGCTTTACCTAGCCATTTGAGGAGATCATCCACTCAAGGCATTGGATAAGCATCAAATTTTTATACCTGATTAAGCCATTGGAAATCATTACAGAACCTCCACGACCCATCAGGTTTTGGAACTAATACGACAGGATTGGACCAGGGACTGTGACATTCCTCAGTTATACCTAGGTCCAACATACATCTTATTTCCAACACCAGTTCCACCTTCTTTGCCTCAGGAAACCGCTATGGGTGTTCTCTGACAATTACCCCTGGGTCAGTAATGATGTCGTGTTCAATCAGAGTAGTGTGACCTGCTTGCTTGCTTACCATTTCCGGTACAGACAGGATGGCAGTTTCTAGCTCCTGTTGTTGTTTCCATGTCAAATCAGGTCCAAAATTAAGGTGATAGTATTCAATGAAAAGGGAACGAGACTGTCCAGAGGAGGGGGCGATGTCATTGTCCTTCCACGAGTTCAGCAAGTTTATACGGTACACCCGCTCACTCAGTTGATGATTTGGTTGTTTTACCAAATAATTGACAAGTCCTTTTCGTTCCTTAATCTCATAAGGGCCTTTCCAATGTGCCAACAATTTAGAATGAGAAATAGGTATGAGCACCATAACACAATCTCCCGGGAGAAATTACCTGAGGGCGGTGTTTCTGTTGTAATATCGTGCCTGCGCTGCTTGAACTTTCTCTAAGTGTTTCTTTAAAACAGGCCTAATTTTAGCAAATCTATTGCATAACTGTGCGATATATTCCAAAATATTAGAGGAGGAAAGGACCTCTTCTTCCCAGCCTTCTTTTAACATATCCAATAGACCTCAGAGTTGTCTACCATATAATAACTCAAAAGGAGAAATACCTGTATAGGTCTGCGGTACTTCAACACAGGCATAGAGCACAAGTGGGAGTAATTAATCCCATTTCTCCTATCCTCGATATCTACCTTGCGTAACATCTGTTTAAGGGTCTGATTGAATCGTTCTACCAACCCATCCTCTTGGGGGTGATAGACCGATGTCTTTAAATGTTTTATTTGCAGTAACTTAGCAACCTCCCTGAACATTTCCAAAGTGAAGGGAGTCCCTTGGTCTGTTAAGGTGTCTTCAGGTGTCCCTACATGAGCGAATATCCCTACCAAATGATTTTAGAAGTAGCTGTGCACAAAGGAACAGCTTCTGGAAATCACGTGGCATAATCTACTAGAAACAAAATATATTTATGGCCACGCAATGAGGGTTCCAAGGGTCCGGCTAAGTCGATACTAACCCGTTTGAAGGGAATATCAATCAAGGAAATAGGAACAAGTGGAAAATGGCCACTTCTAGGAATCTGACAAAGCTGACACTCCAGGCATGAAGTACAGAATGATCTCACCACCTCATTTATTCCTGGCCAATAAAATCTGAACTTAATACATTCCAATGTTTTTTCAGTTCCCAGGTGGGCCCCTAAGAAGTGGGCATGAGTTAATTCACATACCTGCCGCCGGTAAGTACGCAAAATTAGCAACAGTGTCCCGACCTCACCCTCATATTCAGCCACACAATACAAGAGATCGTTTTTAATGACAAAGTAGGGCATTCGTGGTTTGAAATCTGAGGATGGTTGTCCATTGACAGAAATAATTGAATTTTTTGCAAATTATAAGAAATCATCATTCCCTTGCTCCCATTCAAAGGAAATTTTAATTGATTTTAAATTGATTATGCAATTCCTGAATAGGATCTCTAGCGACCTCAATGGGCAGAGTTTCAGACTCTATGGATTTGCCCATAGTCGGAGGGACTTTTACCACTGTTGCGGTAAAACATAACGGTGAGCAACAATGGAAATGTTACTCCCGGAATTGAACATAGCAGTCACCTTATTATTATTTATAATAACTACTCCCATATAAGGGAGAGATAAAGGGTTAACTACAGCACAATTCCTCTCTCCCTTGCACTGAGAACAATCCATCAGCTCGGTAGTGGGGCAGGTAGGGAAGATGTGTCCAACCCCCCCACACTTGAAACAGCTTGGAGGATTCTTCTTTCGCACCATAGTATCTGTGAATTGTTGGGTAGGCTCATTTATAGGTGCACAAACATGTCTGGGTAGGCACAAGGTCCGTTCTAGTCCATCTATTTGCAGACCACCCAGTACCGTTCGACCACCTCTATTAAGGCGTCCATGTTTGCGGATCTGCTGGGCGAGTTGTTCAGGGAGAGAAATGTTTATGAACATTTCACATGCTGGGAGTTTGATAACCTTTTGTGAGTTATTAATGTCTGACATTAGCCAGCACCAGACTTTTCTCCAGACCTCAAAGGCCTGGGTTCTGATGGGTCTCGAGGGGTCGAATCTCCACTCTCTCCATTCCCTGGCCTGCTGTGCCGCTGATACATCGTAGTGTTTGTACAACTCTGATTTTAATATATAGTAATTAGCGGCCTGCTCCTCAGACAGATCGTAGTTAGCCCTCTGCACTTCCCCTTTCAGGTAGGGCGACAGAATGTAGGCATACTCTGACCTCGGCCATGCATTTCTTTTAGCGGTTCTTTCAAAAATGAAAAAATATGACTCATTTTCAACCCCCTCAGTTAAGTAAGTCAGCTGAGGGAGCAGTGACCTTGGAGTCTCTGTACTAACGGCCGCCACTGCCCGGGCTTCCGACTCCGCCACTTGAGTTTTAACCAGATAGTTTAATGGAATCTTGGAAAGTGAGAGGATACTTGAGGAGTGGAGAAGAAGGATTTTTAAGAATAAATGGGATGTGCAGAGCTGTAGTGACTACAGGGGGATAAAATTGATGAGCCACATTATGAGGTTATGGGAAAGAGTAGTGGAAGCTCTGCTGAGAAGTGAGGTGATGATTAGTAAGCAGCAGTATGGTTTCATTCCAGAAAAGAGCACCACAGATGCAATGTTTGCTCTGAGGGTGTTGATGGAGAAGTATAGAGAAGGCCAGAAGGAGTTGCATTGCGTCTTTGTGGACCTGGAGAAAGCATATGACAGGGTGCCTCGAAAGGAGCTGTGGTATTATATGAGGAAGTCGGGAGTGGCAGAGAAATATGTAAGAGTTGTACAGGATATGTACGAGGGAAGTGTGACAGTGGTGAGGTCTGCAGTAGGAGTGACGGATGTATTCAAGGTGGAGGTGGGATTACAGCCCTTTTTTATTTGCAATGGTGATGGACAGGTTGACAGACAAGATTAGACAGGAGTCCCCGTGGACTATGATGTTTGCTGATGACATTGTGATCTATAGTGATAGTAGGAAGCAGGTTGAGGAGACCCTGGAGAGGTGAAGATATGCTTTAGAGGGGAAAGGAATGAAGGTTAGTAGGACCACCAAGACAGAATGCAAATGAGAGGGAGGTCAGTGGAATGGTGAGGATGTAGGGAGTACAGTTGGCGTAGGTGGATGAGTTTAAATACTTGGGATCAACAATTCAGAGTAACGGGGATTGTAGATGAAAGGTGAAAAAGAGAGTGCAGACAGGGTGGAATGGGTGGAGAAGAGTGTCAGGAGTGATTTGTGACAGACGGGTATCAGCAAGAGTGAAAGGGAAGGTCAACAGGACGATAGTGAGACCAGCTATGATATATGGGTTGGAGACGGTGACACTGACCAGAAAGCAGAGCTGGAGGTAGCAGAGTTAAACATGTTAAGATTTGCACTGGGTGTGATGATGATGGACAGGATTAGAAATTAGGACATTAGAGGGTCAGCTCAAGTTGGACGGTTGAGAGACAAAGTCAGAGAGGCGAGATTGCGTTGGTTTTGACATGTGCAGAGGAGAGATGCTGGGTATATTGGGAGAATGATGCTAAGGATAGAGCTGACCGGAAAAAGAAAAAGAGGAAGGCCTAAGAGAAGGTTTATGGATGTGGTGAGAAAGGACATGCAGGTGATGGGTGTGACAGAACAAGATGCAGAGTACAGAAAGATATGGAAGAAGACGATCCACTGTGGCAACCCGTAACAGGAGAAGCTTAAAGAAGAAGAAAATTTGCTGACTGACAATATGAAAAAAATGGTCAAAATATGAGGCATTCGACAAAATATGTTGGGCATGATCATTTTTATTGCAGAAAATGGTGGCAGGAAAAATGGAAATGTCATCAGAGATGGCCAGTATTAATGTCATCAGGGAGGGTCGGTAGCGATGTCATGGCGATGGCGCCAGAAGTGATGTCATTGGTGATGGCCAGAAGTGACGTCTTTATGGAGGAGCCGGAAGTGATGTCATTGGGGATGGTTGGAGGTAACATTGTTATGGTAAAGTTATGTCATCTATGGTTTGGATTATGGGATTGTGGCCATTTTGAGAACCTGGAAGTATGGTCAGTGAATTATTGTTTTTCTTCTTTGTTTCTGTAGACGGAGAGAGAGACGTTAGTAGTTATAATCAGCCCTTTATCTCGTGAAATATCACTCACCTTAGGACTTGTTGGCTGCTTCCTAAGCGTGCATGTGTGACACTGGCAATGGGCAAAGGAATAGCAAACAGTATGGCTCCTGGCATGCAAAGAAAGCAAAAAAATGGGTATGGCAATCCAAATTTCAGAATCACAAAAGGTCATCAGAATAACAATAAAATAATTTAAGTTTTATAAAACAAAGTTCATTTGTACAAATGGTCAAAAATTGGTTTCAAAACCATGATTACAGCACAACTTATAACATAAAGAACTGAACATAACTGAATTCAAAGACAGGAGTACACAGAATCACATAAATATTAATGCATATGGACTAGTAGTACTTGGGTGTTGTGCTGTGTTACCCATTAAGAATGTAGTGAGAAGTCAAGCTAACTATAAAGATTACATGTTGCCTGAAGAAGGGGCTTGAGTTGCCTCAAAAACTTGCATATTGTAATATTTTCAGTTAGCCAATGAAAGGTTTCATTTTGCTTGACTTCTCACTGCATATGGACTACAAATTGATGTTTTGACTTGTAAATATAAATGGTGACATGGAAAAAGATTTCTCCAGGGTAATAGAGGGATTTGGAATTCTAATAGGATACCATTTTCATCCTCTTAATTTACCAAATGTCAACAAAGTGTTCTAATTGGGTATAGTGCCCAGATTCTTGTTTCCATGTGCAAGGACATTCTGTTAAAATTAAAGTTACCTATGGTTTTTCTGTCCTTTACCCTGAATGTGATTCCAAGAGTAACTTTAAAAATTATTTTGAAGA
>NW_024383475.1:0-11518 GCF_016835505.1 Polypterus senegalus
CTCTCCCTTCATCATCTCACGTGCACTTTTAAACAAGCTTTAAGGTGTCGTTTTGAAACATGTGTGCGTCAAAAGCTCAAAGGTCTCATTTCCAATGTACATGATGTGGATGTGTAGCGCCAGTTCGTATCAGTATATCAGTGACACCTGGAGCTTATACCTGTGAATGTCACAGCGTCCAAAACACTCACCTGATCCTAATTCAGTCTAATACGCACCTAAACTATTTAAAAGTAGTAATGCATGCGTCCAAGTTTGAAGGTTATTTTTTGGAGACGAGTGAGAGGTGGGAGATATAAACATACCAATAATACGATTAATCTACTTTGCGATTACATTTGGGATACCTGATGGAAGGTTCACGCAAGAGGTCTCGATCTATGGTGTGGAATTACTTTGATTTAGTATCTCCATCAAAGGTAAAATGCATGATTAGCGACAAGCAACTTGCATTTAGCAGTAACATGTCTTCAATGCTTCGTCACTTGAGGTCGACGCATCCTGGCGTTACAGAGGAGTACGACAATCCTGCTGTGTAAAACCTAATAAGTTGGCTTTACTTAAAAAAAAGTTTTCAAACTCGTTGTCTAAAAAATTAAAGTTTTAAAACTTGAGAAAATAAGTACAATTAACTTATAATATTTAAGTTAGCAGAACTTAAAATAACTTAATGAATCTAAGTATGCTGTAACTACATAATGTAATTAAAAGTTCTTAAAAGCTATCCAGTATATTTAAATTAAAGAAAATGCTTTGTGTAAACACGCCTGCTCAGGGTTTGTTTCCTGCCTTGAGCCCTGTGTTTTGGGATCGGCTCCAGCAGACCCCCGTGACCCCTGTAGTTAGGATATAGCGGTTTGGATAATGGATGGATGAATGGCTTTGTGTAATCTTTGTTTTATTCTCAGTGTACAGGATAAAACTCAGCTGCCCTAACTTAAGTAAATAATTTATTTAAAATTGTTCATATCCCTGGTCATTAATTTTGTCACAATTCTACTGTACAAAAATTTACCAATATTCATACTAAATGACCATTTAAAACAATGTCTTAATAACACACATTGAGTTATTTCAGCTGACATTTATTTTGGAAATGCAAAATTTGGTTCCAAAAACAATTAAATAACTAGCTGCACAGGTTTTCCCATCTCTGACACTAAATATGAACATTAGCACTGGTTTAATAAATAAATGTCTGAATGTGCCTTGCTTACAAAACATGTATTGTAGACGTAAGGTTTGAGTGACTTAAAGTAATCAGGTACTGCAAGTTAAATAAACAAAATTGTAAGGAAATCATAATACCACAATGTGGACATATCAAATGCTATAACGATTTATCTTTATTATGATTAACTTCTATGCCATCTTCTCAAAACAGTCAACATTTCAGAAAAAAATAAACTATTTACTTATAAAGTGCAAGTACATTTTTTCACAAAAATAAAACTTTTGAACTTTTTGATAAACAGGCACTGGGCCTCTTCTGTTTTCTCAAAAGAACAATTATTAGAGAAAAGTGCAACTTGCAGAACAAAGGAGTTCTTCGTCTAGTTTACCAACAGACTGTTCTTAAGTGTTAACAGTTTTGGTGGGAGGCTTTTGCCTTGCAGACCCAACATGACCATTTGGATGAATTTTAGAGTGTTTGCCATGTATTTTGGATAGTCCAAGTGCAATGCATACGTCTGCCCAAACAACAGGCAAACTGCCTGAGGAAAGTTCTTGATATCATCCATGGCAATACCTCCCTCAAGAACAATGGCTGTGGATATGGGCAGAGAACTTGGGCCATCTTCACTCAAAACAGTCAAGACACCAACTGTCAAAGAGGGCCATGGCTTCTTCTTTGTGTGGTGTCCTCTATGGAGGAGCAACAGAAAGAAGAAAATAATTCTATTAGTTCCAAAATATCCTGATCAGACATCTCAAAAATAATGGTATAGAGGGCAACAGTGACCCTCCATAGTTGTTCCAAATATTGCTTTCTGAGTGTGTAATTCGAGGAAATTTACTCCAGAACCATCTAGTATACACTTGGACACCCAGAACTAAAGACACCAGTTTCAACAGACCATTGTTTTACATTTCTGCACACAGTAGAAGTAACTACTGAACCTGTGGTACAACACATGTTGAAGTTAGCTCAATGCTTTAACAATGAAAGCTGGACTGGACATAGAGTAATACCGATGTAATAAAAGTTTAAGTTGTTTTAGTTGCATGCCAAGTTCCTTAATTATTTATTTTACCCTCTTTGTCCAGGTATAATGTTGGTAGTTGTACATCATACAGGGTATATGTAATTGTTACAAGTTAAAAAGTAATGCATTTCAATGTATTTAAGAAAATTAATATTTCACTACTGTTTATTTTGGACAAATGCAAAGTTTAGTAGACAAACAACTTTTGTATTCCAGAACTTATGAAGCATGATACATAAAAAGTCACTGGAGCCATCGCCTAGTACAATGGGAAGGCCTTTGAGGACAAATGTACTATGGGTAGTCACATCTGGTGTCTGTTGATACAGAAAAACTCCTCTAAGAAACAATTTTTGCAAAATAAGCACAGACTAAGATAGAAAAATTATATTATCTGTGTTTCAACTAAAAAGTGAGGCAAATTTGAAATGTAAAACCATGAACGTGTGAATCAGGACTGATTATATTGATGCAAATAAAGAGAAGACATGTAGTGTACTCAGCAGGTGGTGGTGTAGCCTACTTGACAGACACCCAATTCTTCCAAAAAAAACAAAAATTGTTGTTTGCAGCACACAATAACTATATTGTTTTATCTAAAAACCTTTAACAGAGTTTTTATCCACTGGTCACCCCAAGCTGAAAGCAAGCTGAATGGAGTGAAGGGAGGAGCGAACTTGTGCAGGTTACCAAGGACCCAGTACACAGCACATAGCTTGTGTTTGTTCTTGAGGTTCCCAAAGGATTAGCCACCTCAAAATCATCTATGTACAAGAAAGGGCAATCCTGAACTCTTCTGCAGCAAAGAAGGAATTGTCTTTAAAGTGGATACCATCTCTGTGAGATGTAAATACTTATGATGCATTTGGTTCAACTGACATAGCCTTATCCAAAATGTCTCCATTACTCAATAATGCCTGCAACATTTTCAGAATTGGAACATATACAACTGTCTGCTTTTCCTTTAGTACAAATTCAGTGGGCATTACAACAGAAAATTCTTTTAAAATGTACGATGTTCGCTTTCTTGCAGTGGACAGTGATCCTCCTGTAGAGGTGAATTTCAGAAATGCATTCTTCTCACTCACAACCCTAAGTATCTCATTCACTAGGGCATCATCATGCAGATTTAGTATTCCTTGTATTGAGGAATGCATCAATGGTTGTGACAGAATATTAATTTGTTTGATCTGCTCTATGACCTCTTGGAGCGCAGTTTCAGAAATGTTGAGAATAGATGTCACTTTAAGAAAAAGAGCAGCCACATTATGTTCCAACTGATTATCCAAGTGCTCCACACTTTCAGAGAACTCTGTCACCTCCAACTCACCCTCATCAGGCTCTGAGCAGCCAGCTTCTTGTTCAATATTCAGATTAGGAGATGGATGTTCAAGCATAATGTCAGAAATGATCTCAGGTTTGAATGGCATGTTTTGGTGCAACTGATGCTCTTTACATTTGTGAGCATTAAAGGTGGAATAAACACTACTATGAAAGTTAGTCTTTGTTTGGACAGGTAACATTTTGTTTAAGCTTCAAATGTCTTCTCAAATGAGAGAAAAATTCTGCTTCAGTGCAGGGCTCTTCAAATCAATCAGTCAATCAACATTTATTTATATAGCACATATTCATACAAAAAAAATGTAGCTCAAAGTGCTTTACAAAATGAATAGAAAAATAGAAGACACAATAAAAATAAACATAAGTCAACATTAATTAACATAGAATAAGAGTAAGATCCGATGGCCAGGGTGGACAGAAAAAACAAAAAAAAACTCCAAAGGCTGGAGAAAAAAATAAAATCTGTAGGGGTTCCAGACCAAGAGACCGCCCAGTCCCCTCTGGGCAACATTTAATTACTTCAGTAAGAATTTACTTTATGTAGGTATTTTTTTTTCCTCTGGCATAAGTAACATACTACGGACATTAACTCCATGGGCCTGGCCTAAAAATGTAAGATGGATGCATGACATGAGTTTATGAACATCCATCTATTTATCATTAAACCAACTTATCCAGTCCAGAATCCAGTTGCCTAACATACAACCTTTGATGGGGGGATTTTATGTACACTTGCTTTTTTAATGTTATTGCACAGTCTGGAAGTAAATGAAAGGCAGAACATTTACAAGGTATATTTACAATGGTGGGTCATTACAGGAGAAAACATTTCCTTAGTTATGTTTAATTAGATTTTTAAAGCTTTTTGCCTGTTGAATTCAGCTTTCTTCCTTGCAGTGCTCCTTAAAGCAATACCTGAAGATTTAAGAGGTCATCTCTAATGTCTAACGAAAGCTTAAATGGACTAAAAAAGAAACAGAATGACAAAATACTCCTCCAGAAATACTAAGAGTGACAGGTGTACAGAGTACAGTGAAATTCTTATCTGCATGTTTGATCAACATACAACATGTCACCACCATTCACTGTAACCAAGAAAGTAGTAAAATGCTAAAATTATTTTTTAATAGAAAACAAATCAGCTTACCTCATGCACTCAGTTTTTACCCACAGGCCATAAGCCTCATGCATACTCTGTATACTGAACTCAATGCAAGACATTGCATTGATTGTCTTCTATCTTTCACTGCTGTACTATTGTCATTAGTCTGTGGTAGACGTGCAAGTATGAATTTCACTGTACTATGCACATTTGAGAATAAACATGAAATAAAGATATATTAAATACAGTAAAATCTAAACCCCTTCAGCCAAAAACATTAACTACAGATTTCCTTTTGGCAAAGACAATAGACGGACTGAACATGGTAAAAAGCCTTGTAATTCACTTTTTTATACAAAGATGTAATGAATTATAAGTAGTTAATATTTAAAAGGACAGTCAAACATACAGTAATTCTGGAAGTTCTCAAACAGGGGACCATCTAAGCTACTACACTTTTACTTGGGAGGCCTTAATATATGAGGGTATTCTCTAGCATGATGTTTACAGAGTTGTGACAGATAGAAAGATTAAGAAAATAATGGGATTTTTTTGTGTGTATTTTAGAGCTTTCGGCAATCTGATAAATAAATAAATCAACTTTAAAATATAATTCTTATAATCCTTAATAAATAGCAAGATTAATAAAACTATATATCATATTAAATATTTGCATAGCAGTCTATTGTAATAAAATAAACATTTTAAAGCAAAACAAAAATGTAAAAAATTCTGGCATTTATGTCTATAACATTTTAACCAGGAAAGTTCTAAAATATTTCTGCCACTTCCAACCAGTTTCTGAAACAGGCTAGTCCTTGTTCTCGGATTTGTTTTCGGCCTTTATCAGTTGTGACCTCCCCATTCTCCTTCCTTCACGATGACCAGCTTTGGGAAGGCTGTGATGTTGTACCTCTTCTGCAAATCATTTTTAAAAGGATCATTCCAGGGCAGTGCCAGCCAGTCTCCATGCATCTCGTGCATATACTCCACCATGTCTTCGGGATTCTTGTCCGCCGAGATGAACACAATCTCAAACTGGGCAGGAGGATCAGATTCTTCCACCAGTTCCGTGTAGAAGTCGCACAGAATTGGCGTGAAATCTCTGCAAGGAGGAAACCAGCCGCGGAGAAATAAAGACCAACCACTGTGTTTAGCAGAGCATCTTCAGGGTCTACTATATCCCTGTCCTTATTGAAAAGCGATCGGCCAGAGAAAATCTCCACCATGGTGCAGTCCTGAAGTGAAATTAAGGGAGTGAGATATTCTCCGGTCTGCTTTGACTGGTTTATGATACAGCAGGTTGCAGATTCGCCCTACGACCTAAAGACTCGCACTTAACATAACACAAGAATAAAGTTAAGCGAGCTACTACTTCCAGGCATAAAGTCACACATCTAGCAATGAAATACTGTTTCACAAACTTTCCTAATTTCCTTTTGTGTATGCCAAGTCGATAGGTGTACCTTAAGGGCATTTAAAGATTTACATGTGCAAAGGCATTCTTTATAAAGACATGGAAGTGGAGATAAGCAGTGTAGCAAAAATATTTTAAGCGGTAATGCTTTTAATAAGTAGCCTCTTCTTTCAACACTGAATAAGCAATACTTACAGGTCCACTGCATTGTAAGGTTTTGATCTGTGTAGTGAACCTGTCATCAAAGAGAGATCATTTTAGTATAATTTACAATGGAACAAACTAAGACAAACATTATGCAAGTTATTCTTACTAAAATACAGATTACACCATAATATCCTTCAAACATCTCTACATTTGTACCCAATCATTTCCATGAATTCAAAACATTAACTGTTAACTGTTGCGCTACATATCCACTCCAGCTTGTTAGCTTTTAAACAACTACTTAAAATAAAATTAATTACATATCATACATTTGCTTTTGCATATACAGTGGAACCTCGGTTCACGACCATAACTCGCTCCAAAACTCTGGTGACACGATTTGTTCATGACCCAAAGTAATTTCCCCATAGGACTGCATGTAAATACAATTAATCCGTTCCAGACTGTATGAACTGTATGTAAATATATATTTTTTAAAGATTTTAAGCACAAATATAGTTAATCAAACCATAGAATGCACATCGTAAAGTAAACTAAATGTAAAAACATTGAATAACCCTTAAACAGAGGAAACTAACATTGCAAGAGTTCGCGCTATTGCCTTACAACCCGATAGCTGTAAACACATTTTTTTTTAAAAATGTTTTTAAGCACAGGGGAAAAAAGGAACATTTCAAAAATCCGTAACTTAATAAACAACCAAGAAAAGTAACATTACATGAGTCGAGTTCTGGCATGAAGTGAGGAGGAACTGGGTGGAGAGGAGGTTACAGTGCTTAGAAGCCATGGTTAACTGCAAAAGCACACGAAATACCGTGAAGCACAAGCGCTTGACCTATAACAATGCAACACGATGCGGAAATCATCGTACAGCATACAAACCGAAAGGGAAACCGAGGTTCCACTATAATAGTTCTGGTAATTCCAACGTTTATAATAAACTATCAGTCTAATTTAACACTTTAATAAATTTAATTATTACTTGCCTGTTACTTATTGAAACTGTCCTAAAAATAATTACACAAAAGAGTATGATTAGATAAGATAACAATGCAGTTTGAGAATCATGTCCCATGTTACTAAAGCAGGTCATGTTCAACATGTGCATGCGTGCGACTTTTCAAATGCAGGTTATCAGGGATCCAGCGCAGCTAACAATAAACATTGAATTTTTTTTCCTCTCCCCGACTAGACAAATGAGAAAATTATTGCAAGCCAGCTACCAAATCACTTAATGTTCTGCACGTTACATTCGCTCCACGCAACTCTAAAAAACATATACATTAAGACATATATAAAAACGCACTGTTTCATTCACAACACGATTGTGGGTGAGTTTAACACTTTCCTGTTCTCATCCCAAATTAAGGAATGGTGTCAATGGACAAGAAGCAAAGCAAAAAAGGAAAAGCAACCGACTTTCTGCGATAATGGAGAAAGGCTGTGGCAGAGTTTAGAACAAGTTCTCTCCTGCAAGTAAGCACAACAGACTGGCGCTCATTAACAAAAGTAAAACAGTGTGAAAAGGATGAAAAGAAAGGTACTCACCAAACGAGTGTGCAAAGTGCCACAGTCACTGACTATGCACAGACTATGCTGACAACGACAAGCACAACTGCTGAGGTGACGTCTGGCTGCACCTAAACTTGTTATGGCATGTCCACAAAATGGCCCAAATACGTTGCGAAGTATAGTTGAGCAGTTCACTGAAATTCCACCCCCCACTGCCACAGTGTTTACATACTTACTATTATTAAGTTAATTCAGCTAAAGGACATTAATTTACTTAAGCTTTTACACCTAAAAGTACACATGACTTATTTAAGATGAGTGTTATTAACAAGTTTATAAAAATTGAGTTGTATCAACTCAGTATGGTCTATTAAATTCAATATTATGTTTTACAGTGTATCTGCTCACACTGGAACTTCTAAGCAAGGTATGACAAATTTTTATTCTTATAGTATTACACATATTTTAGCAATTATGACCCAGCAGTAGAGAGAGTGTCTGCAGCATGAGGTCTGCTGCGGGTGTACACAGTTTGTTTGCTGCAATAAGCTTGTTTTGTGTGTGTTTTTTTTTTAGACAGACAAGAGGAACTGGATGAGGCTTTGGTTGACATGGTGATAAAAGATTTGCAGCCCTTTTCTATTGTTGAAGATAAAGGCTTCAAGGCTTTTGTTAACAAACTGAATCCCAGCTACATCCTCCCAACCAGAAAGGCACTAAAAGCCATGGTTCAGGCCAAGTACTGTGCAGCCAAAGAGAAGGCAATGGCTGAGGTAAAGCAGGCTACTTATGTCAGCCTGACCTCTGATATGTGGACTTCAATTAATATGGATGGTTATCTGAGTGTCACATGCCATTATGTCACAGCTGAAGCCAAACTGGCCACAGTTCTCCTTTGTGTCAGCCAATTTCCCCAGACACACACTGCTGCTCACATCACGGAGTCCATGAGTGTGCTAATGACTGACTGGGGAATCAGTGGCAAGATACACTGCATGGTGACTGACAATGCAGCCAATCTTGTTGCCACTGCCCAGCTGCTGAAAGTTCGTCATGTGCCTTGCTTTGCCCATACCTTGAATCTGGTAGTAAAGAAGGCAATTGACCAGACACCCAAGCTCCAGGTAATTTGCCAAAAAGCAAGGAAAATTGTGTCTTTGTTCAGGTCAAGTTGCAATGCTAAGGAAAAATTATCGGAGATGCAGCAGCTAATGGGCAGGCCAGTGCAGATGGTGGTTCGAAGTGGACACCAGATGGAACAGCACTTACGACATGCTGCAGCATCTGTATGACCAACGTGAGGCAGTTGGTGCTGCCCTCTCTAATTTAAATACAGAGGTTGTTCCTTTAACAAGTGGAGAGTATGATATTATAAGGGAATGCCTGACCCTCCTTCTTCCACTAAAACATGCAACAACTGAGATGTCTGCAGAAAAAAAGGTGTCGGCATCAAAATGATCCGCTATATTGCATGTTGCAACACACAATCTCGGAGAAGAGTACCAAGGTGACCAGGGAGGAGTCCATACAATTAGATAAGCTGCAATGATCCAAAAACATTTTGTACAATGAATAGTTGTGTTCCTTTAACATTAATGATTGCTATTTTCTGTCTTAGGTGTGCATCTGAAGGAAAGCTTGCGCTCCAGATTCCATACACTGGAATCCATCCGGTTTTGGCCTTGGCTACGCTGCTGGACCCAAGATTTAAAACTATTGGCTTTGGCAATCCAGACCGTGTCAGAGGCTGAGAGACAACTCACCTTGGAATGTGCATCCCTAATGCGGTCCTCTCCAGACACTGTGCACGTGACACCCCAAGGTGATTTTTGTATGGAATGTTTATTTTGGTATTTGATGCATTTATTGTGTACTGTGAATAAAACCATGTACTCTTTGATTCTTTCAAACAGAGCCACAGCCTTCAACATCAGCCCTGGCCCCATCCTTGGAAGCAGCATGTCCCACAGACAATCTATGGCAACTTTTGGACTTGCGTGTTTCCGAGGCTCAGAGTCCACAGTGCCACTGCAGATGCCACTGTGGAGGTGAAGAGATACCTAACGGATGCTTATCTTGGTAGACAAGAAGATCCACTCCTGTATTGGAAGGAGAGAATAACTGTTTACCCCAGTCTTTATCAGCTTGCCATCAAGTATCTTTGTCTGCCAGCAATGTCTGTTCCCAGTGAACGCATTTTTTCAAAGGCTGGGAAGTCCTCTGCAAAAAAGGAGTCAGCCTGAAGCCCAGCACAGCAGAACAAATTATTTTTCTAAATAAAAATGACTAAAACCGCTGCACTCGCCAACTTTATTGCAAGCTTCCCAGGTCAAAGTTCTTGAGGATCCACATCCTAGTGATACTTGATGCAACTGGACAGAACTGGTTGGGTTTTTGTACAAATTACTTTGTCCACTCATATTTTGGGTTATTGCAAACTATGTCTTTATTAAACTTAATTTGAAATATCAAACTGGCTGAGTTTTTTGTTGGATGTGCAACACATCGACTTTGTATTGTCCAGATTTGTTTTCCATAGTGACACGTTATGTTCTGCAAAGATGGGACTATTCTAAAATTCAACCCAGGAGTTTTAATCAAACTTCGTGCATAACTGATGATAAAGGAAACTATAATGAATTGCCATGGGGTTATTTCAATTAAGCACCACGATATTGTATTATACTGTATGTAAATGTTACAGTACTTTAGTGCAAATTTAAGAGCATTTCACATTGGACTATTTACAGTGTAATGTATTGTGGCTACAGTATTACTGTTTTTACTAGCAATTCTTCTAGTTCTTGCAAAATTTAGAGATAGTGATGGACCAATCGCATTTCCACAAGGTGTAGTCTAGTTTGAGTTTAATTCAAATACTGATATGCTGGTTTTACATTGGAATTAAAATCTGAATGTACATTGTGCGGATTAAATTTCCGATTAGAGTCTAGCACCATCCAGGGCAGGCTCCTGTCTTCAGGTTTTCAAGGAGCATTGTCGCATAATCGGAGCAATCTCTATCAAACTCATCAGGCAGTGGAAATCTGCAATCCCCAACAGATGCTGACCAGGTTTGTTATCGAACACGAGAGCTGGCGCTGTGCGACTGGCGCAATTGTTCAAGCCACCGTTACGCATACGTTAGGCGCCTGCACTGATTACCATTGTTTAGAAGTAAACGTATATAGTCAACGTTGACCCGATTACTGCAGCATAATTGCTTGCTAAGCATATGCCGAGTTACAATGTTTGACATTTATTGCCAGTTATAATTTTGACTTCAAAGATAGCTATCACAACTTCAGACATTCAGGTTTCATCCGCAATGCTCTGATAAGACTTTGAATTGTTAAATGTGCTGTTAATACAAATGGCCAGGAGGGGTCACTAGAGAGGTGAGTGTCAAATGCTTCGATACGATTTCTGACACTATTACTTCAAGCGTTTTGATGCTCATGAGGCTTCACTCTGCCCATCACTACCGATCACTGTTAGTATGACTCTGTGAAAGGTTTCTCAGTAGGCAGGGCTGCGTGTTGCTACTCGATCTGCATGCCTACTCGATTTGCGCGCACAGGCGTATTGAAAGCCTAACATGCCGTGAAGTGTTCGGGCATCGCGTTGAACAGATTAGGCAGCACCATAAAGTGTGTCATGACGAGCCTTTCAATACGCATGCGAATGCAGATCGGGCCGGCAGCAGGAACCAAGTAGTGATAGTGATGGGGAGTGAAGCCTCAATGGGCATCAAAATGTATGAAACAATTG
>NW_024383476.1:0-7523 GCF_016835505.1 Polypterus senegalus
GATGAAGGGTAAAAAGGAACACAATGTCCGTTACATTGTAAAGACACAGCATTCAGAAAAGAACATCATACCAACAGTAAAATATGGTGGTGGTAGTGTGATGGTATGGGGTTGTTTTGCTGGGGTTGAATTACAACAATTCTGCAAAGATGAGTGGGCCAAAATTCCTCCAGAGCGCTGTAAAAGACTCATTGCAAGTTATCACAAACGCTAGATTGCAGTTATTGCTGCTAAGGGTGGCCCAACCAGTTATTAGGTTCAGGGGGCAATTACTTTTTCACACCGGCCATGTAGGTTTGGATTTTTTCTCCTAAATAATAAAACCATCATTTAAAAACTGCATTTTGTGTTTACTTGTGTTATATTTGACTAATGGTTAAATGTGTTTGATAATCAGAAACATTTTGTGTGACAAACATGCAAAAGAATAAGAAATCAGGAAGGGGGCAAATAGTTTTTCACACCACTGTATATTAACTCATTTTGGAAATCAATGCATTCTGGAGAAATTCTTTCAGACTAGAAGCTAGCATATGATGTCATCTTATGCAAACAAGGTGTCTGAACCAGTCCTAGCAAGTGTAGGTTAGTTAGCCTAACACGTCTCACAGAAAAATTAATGGAAGACTAATAAGTTGTGGGGCCTTATCACACCATGTCTCATACAAATCAATGGCAGTTATGCTTAAGCTGTCCACTTCACCAGTGCAGTTTAATGCATACAGAAAGTCCTGAAATATTCTACTAAACTGATTTCAGCAGTTCAGTGTCTGTACAAGGAAAGACTGAATAAAAATTTTTTCAATTTATACAGTCAAAGTTTAAAGCCTTTACTGATAGAAGTGTTTAAAATTATGAAAGATTTTATATGGTAGATGTCAGTTCTTTGTTTTAAATGAGCATTATTGCTAAATTATTTGTTTTGCATTAAATATTGTCTTACAATCTTATGTTCTTTAAAAATATTAATGCGCATGAACACTCAGTAATACATTAGAAGACATGATGAGCACCCTGACAATAAATAAATAAAGTAAATGCAGTTAATTTGCATATTAAAAATAGCATTTCATAAATAGCTACGCTGAGATAACTTCCTCTTTCAAATGACAGCTTGATTTTAAACTATATTATACTATATGTTTTTCTCTATAATATATGCATAGGTCAGACATAAGGAAAAATGAACAGTATACCACAAAGTTTGTTTCAGATGACTGATGTGGTGCTGTTACAATTATATTTTAATGCTCCCATTACCTGTCTATAGTAATGGATGAATATTTCATACACATATTTAGTATCTAAACATTATGGGATTTGCTGAGGCTTTTATTATACTATAGAGTAAGATTTATAAAATAACTGGATTAGCAGAAATTTTAGGCACAGTTTATTTGTCTATTCTTGCCCTCATTTTCCAAACACCAATTTGTTTCAGTATAGGGTGCAGTTTGCCCTCTGGCCAGTAGAAATTCAGACTCCAACTGAACAGGGTCAAAGTCTCTTTGAGGCAGCAGTGCTACTATCCGTGCACCTCCATAGTCATTTAAAGTTGTATGTTTCAAAAGGAAATATGTAATATAGTGACTAAATGCATGATTATTTATTCGTCATTTGGACAAAAAGTGGATTTTTTTCATATATCTTTATGGAAGCAAGTGACATCCTGTAATGCAGACTTTAAAATAAGCAATATATGGCAGCTTGAATATGATATTTTTTAGAAGAACCAGGTATACACTATGAATGTATTAAAGTTGTCTGAGTTTCACTGACAGTTGAACATTAGATAGAAAAAAAAATAATTTGTTTTTTGTAGGACCTTCCTATAAAGGTGCCATTGAAGGGATCACCTTCTATGCATATCAGCTTTTCATAGCCACATACCTTAGTGAGTTAGTTTAATAAGTTTCATTACATGGTCTAAAGAGCAGTAGGTGGCAGAAGCGTTATCTGGGGAATTGTTTCATTTATAATTTTCCACATGCTACACAAAGAACAGGGTACACAGATCACACATGGATCATTTTTTTCAAATGTACCTAGCAGTTACCCTTAGGGGTTTTCTACTGTGAGAAAGTAATAGCTGCATGCCAGTGTGATCTTACAGCTAAAAGGACACTAGAAAGACAAATAGGAAGATAAGAAAGAAACCTGGAATGCAGGGGGGTACGATATGCTGTAGCTGAAAGTCACAGACAATAAAATACTTTGACATTTAAAGTAAATTGGCACTCTAAGTGAATAGTTACAAAAATAAAGCTTAATGTTTTTTTTGTTCAGTTGTTTTATTACTGAAAAGAAAATCATCATAAAATTGAAACAGAAAAGAGAAACATTATTTACAGGATATTCTAGGATTATTCCATCCAAACTGTCCATTTTGTAAAAAAGATTTTTTCTTAAGTGTATTCTGAGTGCATTGGATGCATGACAAAAATCTAATCTGGATGGGACCCCAGTTTATTGTTGGGACCACTCACTCAAATACACCTTCACTCTTCCTGCTTCTAGTTAAAGCCATAAATTAAGAGGACAAACATTTGAATACCCAGACCAGTTTACATGGATCCTGGGAAGATACACAAACATAACACAGAGAGTGACAAGACATGGAACCAATCCCATATTCCTGAATCTGTGTGGCAGTGGTAGATATACTAAGGTCATCTGTGGGACAGCGATGAATTTTATACCATAATTCTTAATGCTTAATTAATACAATTATTTAAAAAAGATTTGTTTTGACGGGGAAAAAGTAACAAATATGCACACAAATGGATGTCAATTACCATTCTGAAAGGTAGGTTTAACAGTACTATTCAAGCAAAATAAACTTCAGTAATATCATGTCCAAATGATCAGGTTACAGACCTATAAGCAACAGTTACTTAAAATTTCGTGGTTGTAAAATTAGGTTTAGGAGACATAATCCGAAGAAGAATATATTTTGTAAAGTGAAACTGCAAAGGCTTCCAAAGAAATAAGCACATAAATAAGTATCCAGTAGAAAACGGAGTGATGTGTTGGACATAAAAATCTTCTGATTGAATAAAGTGCTTTTGAAACAAAGAGAAAAGGTATTCATGCAGTAGGAAAACATTAATTAAGGAAAACCTAGAAGTTCTGAGGTATTCATTAGGCAGAAAAAAATAATTAAGAAAAAGAACTAGGATTTTGGACATTATACATAATTGTGCCTTGATAGAGCATTCAAAGAGCTTCTTCATACATTTTATAAAACAGAAGACTGAGCTCAAATTCTTTAAAGTACAACCTCAAGCAAGTGAATATTTAATACCTAGAATGAAAAAAATGATTAATAATAAAGATACCTAAGGTAATAATCAAATGGGAAAGAGAGGGAAAAGAGAATTAAGGGGCATAAGGAAAGATTTACATAAGTTAATTTTTATTGCCATATATCTCCTCAGATGTAAAAAGATCCGTGCATATGGGATTGATGAGGGGGCATTAACTGAGTACAGTAGAATGTCATCAGAGTAGAGAGAAATAGCATGAATTATGATATTCAGGGAAATACGTAATTAACTCGGTGAACCTAAGTGCCTGCTTTAAGGTCTCAAGAGGGAGATTGCAAAAAGAAGTGGTAAAGGACAGTGCTATTTATAAAGGTTGGACTGAAACCAAAGCTATGAAAATACATGGTGATTAATTGCTTACCAGTTTTTATTCAAGCTTAGTCTGTAATAGTTAAAGATTTTGTATCATCTTAACCTAATAAATAGCATATTTATGATGTCTATGGATAGCAGCACATCTGACAAGTTTTCCATCATTCTACATTTGCCTTATGCTATAAGGTGTGTGTGTATGGTGGGCATGCATAATATGAAGTAATGCTTTACAGTTTATAAATGTTAAGATTACTTTCAGTTTATGCATTATTATTATTTTTTTTTAATTCTACAATTCAAGCCTTTATAGTAGGGAAATGTATTATATACACCTCTGAATCTAAGAGTGCCCAAAACTGGAATACTTGCCTGGACTAATAAACTATCTGTTCATCTTTTTTTCAGACCTGGTTTTTGCAGTAAATGATAACTTACAACTGAAGCCTATTCTGGCACCCTATAACAATGGAGAGGCCACCAGAGGTCACACACTTTCAGTCACTTTGGAGATGCCAATCTAACAGCATATGAAAAGAAAGCAGAGGAAACTGAGGCCACTATGGTTGGAACATGAACCCAAACAAGAAATAACAAAAGTCAGAGCAACGTGAACAAATAATGGTATATAATTTGTCACCGTGCATCACAGTCTCATTAAGAAATTGCAAAATTATCTTCAAGAATTGACATAAGAAGCTCTAGTCCCCTGCCACTGGATTAAGTGGGTTTGAGAGTGTTATTATTGTGGTCTAGAATGTTTGAAGATACCTGATATCCTGTTTTCTTTAAAAGAAGAATAATTTTCTTTTGCTTTTTTTGGAGGAAGATTTTTTTTATAGAATTGGGGGTCTAGGGGAACTAAGAATTGTTTTCATCCTTCTGGCCATCCCTTGCCAAGCACCAATTGCAGTGCTTGTTCAGCTAGCTTTGACATCATTTTTTTCAATACATGGAGGTCTTCCATGTCTTTCCAAATGTTTCTAAGCTATTCAGCACCTCAAAATATACTGATCTGGGGTCGTCTGGCTAGTCAAACATCCAGATAGTTCTGCCTCTGTTTGTCTGTGCAGCTGCCCCTTTCCTGTTCTATCTGTTAGGCTAACATGCTTAGTGTTAAACAAACCTTTTGGAGTACAGTATGTTTGCTCCTGGTTTGTTTTTTTAACCTTTTTATTAAAACAAAAGAAAATATTTTCTTAAGAATCTTGTTATTTGGAGAAGAAATTTGTAATGTATTTCAAATGTATAAGCTTAATTCATTCTTTTATTTTCTATTAAGCCTATGCAGAGAACTGGCCTAATTTTTCAGCTCTTTTAAATTTCAAGAGCCTATAAAATATCATTATATAAGAATTAACAAAGGTGTGTAAGTTGTCTGACATCCACAAGAGGGTGGGAATGCCCGAAGAACAAAGGCAAAAGAAGCACTGTGACTGAAAGAGAGGGACTTACCATTTGTATCACAACTCTAGTGAATAATAAATTACACACTGGATATTTAACCATATTAGTGATGTCATACACTAAAACTCTTTTTGAGATCAAAGGTATATGTGTTCAGACTGGACCATGGCTTTTTTATTAGGGTTAAAAATATTGACAGATTCCTGCATCATTCTCTTACTGATGTCGAAACAGATAACATTAACTTAATCGTGTCCATATCTTTCAAACTAAGCAATAGAGAGATTGGGAGTGTGCATGGTGGTAAACAATTATCTACTCTCTGAATTCGGGGGCACTTGAACATATTTATACACTGTTTTGATTGTGTTGTGGAGGATGTTGGCATTTTCTTTTTTCTTTCCTAATTTGTGTTCTGTGCTTACTAATGTCATCAGTGTTCACACTTAACTGTACATTTAATACTGGCACTTAAAGTCATGGCATCATTTGATATACTGACAGAAGTGAAGAACACAGTGTTTTTCCTATCTTTGTGAAAGCATGAGGAACTGTGGAACATAAAAACATAAGAAATCTGACAAACAAGAAGAGTCCATCAAGCTTGTCTGTCGCAATATCTCTTCTAGATTCTGCTTAAAGGTTGTCTATGTTTCTGCTTCAACTAGGTTGTTTCATATTTCCACAATTCTTTGTGTAAAAAAGTACTTCCTAGTTTCCATCCTGAGTGCACTTCCCTTTAACTTCCACAGTCTTCAAGTATGCGATTCACCATTAAGATGAAGAAATTCAGCTGATTCTACTTTATGAATGCCAACTGATAGTGTTGATCAATTGTAAATGTCTGGTAAGTTTTAAATTTAAAAGATTAAAGTATTATTTTGGGGGAAGATACAGAATATATAATGACAGAGTAATCTGACTACTCAAGAGTACATTTCTTTTTATTTTTCTGATCTGCTGGTTTATGGAAAGATTTTTTGTCTTAGAAATTACATTCTGAATTGGATCCATTGCTCAAGGATCTCACTGTAGTGGGCATGCTGCTAAAACTTTGGCATTAAATTAATAATTAACAGTAGTAAAATAAATAGCTACAGAAAAAATAGATTTTTGTAAATCTAAAATGTTGAAATTTATAAACACTTACTTACTTTTAACATTTTAATATGTATGCACCCTTAAAATCTAGCTTTACACTAGCATTACCTAGTCTGTTTTAGGTGAGCTCACTTTTTGTTCTTTAAACTGAGATTTACATTAATAGAAATAATGTAATATTTGTATGTAGTTTAGACCAACTAAGCTAACAGTATATTAATTGAAAGTATCACCATAATGTGAAAAAAAAGCTAAGTACATATGACAAATTCTCAAAAAACAAAATGAAACAAATCATAATTGTGTTCCTAACCCATCAAATTGTGTTTAAATATAAGTTATATAGTGCAGATACTAATTACAGTAGACCCCCGCAAAGTCATGGTTCAGAGTTCGCGGCCTCAGTCATTTGCAGATTTTTCCTTAGAACCTATCTAATAATTGTAAGCGGAAACCACAAATATCCTCTGCAATTTTTATGGCTTTTATCGTGGCAATACTGCACTGTAGAGAGAACAGGAAGCAACTGCTGAGGAAAACGTGGGTTGGGATGGTGAAAGTAGCCAATAGAATTTGAAACTGCAACTCCCAGCAGTCCTTGCAGTGGCTCTGGTCGGTCTTCTGCTGAGGGTGCTGGGGTTGTTGGGGTCAAAGGATGTTAGTGTGGCTTTTAAAAAGGGGGCCGGTGAGCAAAAGCAAAAAAAAAGTTTTTGCAATTTGTGTTTCAAGTTCCTGTCTGTCTGCCTTCTGTTGGGTTACCTGTACTTATTCATTTTGTCCTGGATCGTTTCGTACATCTGGGTTGTCTGCCGTCTGTCTGTGTACATGAGGACTGTAAGTGGATTCATGGCCATCCTGCAAAGAAAGGAGCGCTCCTGAACCCATCTTCACCATTTCAGGAACTAGCGGTAGGACTATTTTTATATTCCCATTCAATGTGCAAATCTCTGGACTGTCTATTTTCATCATTACATTTTATCCGTTACCGTTTTTCATGATTTACCGTGTGTGTTTTGTTTGTGCTTTATTGTATTAAATGTGTAATCGCCGTAAGGGGAACAGGAGTGATATCGTTGTTTACATTTATTTAATTTGTTTTCATTACATTCTTTATTTGCTGTTTTATTACCAGTTTGCTTTGTTTTTGTCTCTGTTTGTGAGTGCGTGTGGGTTGGACCAAGGCTGGGTGTGTCCCTGGAATCTCCACCATAAAAATAAATAAATGACCATCTTCTCGCTGGTGTGAACTTACGACGCGGTACACGCGTTGATGCATCCCAGCTGAGTGTTCTATGTTTCGTTTGTTCCTCTTAATCTCTAAAAGTGTTTCCGGTGCCATTTGAGACGCAGGAGCTGATCAGTCAGTGCTGCTTCTTG
>NW_024383477.1:0-36998 GCF_016835505.1 Polypterus senegalus
CCCACAGCAGTTCATTTCACAAAGAAGTTTCTCAGAGCTCAGTGTTTATCTTTGAGTGAAGTGTTGCGCTTATAGGTAAAATAGTACATCATCATTTGGAATACATACATTTCATGTGTGTTCCGTGTCAACAACAATCTATGTAAACGTAGTTAACACAGAACTTTTTATGTAGTAATAATTGAAAAAATGTAGACATGAAATGTATAATGTGAAGCCTGAAATACAAATATGAAATAACCACTTTCACTAAAAGGTACAAGTATAACAAAACAAGTGCATTTTTATTAAAATTTAAGGGGAAAAAAAAAAGCAGTTCGTAGGCAGTTGATATGACAGCTTGCATGGTGCAATGCTAAGAACTGCTGCCTTGCAATCAAGAGTTCGCGGTTTTGATATCAGCGCTTCCCAAATTTACATTTTCAGCAGTGAGCTGCTCCTATTGTTAATATCATACAATGAAAGCACACATTTGATTTAGTCTGTAAATTTAGTTAAAGTTAGTTTTTTTTTTAAGTTTTATTCTCTCCTCATGTTCAAGCTCCCACCCCGGATCTGACAGCTTTCAGATAAAGACATGGTATAACAAACAGACTTTTTATTATACCCCTCTTTATTTGAAAATGGCGTCAGATATCTGTGCATGAGACTGGGACTGGGAAAACTGTGGACATGGATGTGAGTGGCGTGATGACTGAGAATGGCTATAGATGTCAATTTGTTTTATTCAGTTTATTCTTGAGTGCTGCTCCTCACACTGAATTAGTATGCCTTCATCCATGATGTCAAAGAGTGCTGACAAAAAGAGGACTTAGGTATATATGACATTTGGAATAATTCATTTTATGATCTGTATTGTACATTTGAGAAATGTTGTTGCACTAATGCAACATTATATCATTTGCATACCTTCATGTGGTTGTAATTAGTGACTGTATTTGGTTTTTGTTCGATCTTGGCAGTGTCCACATGTTACTGCATGTTGGTATTTCTTTGAACTTCAGGAGATGCAGAGGACAGAATAGTACAGAGGTTCAGTTCTCGCTATATACAATCATGAGATTCAAATGTTAACAGTTCCCACACACACCCAAGGACCATCTTTAAGACATGTGTATAAGGTGTGAAGCCTGAAGTCCAAATATCAAATAAACACTTTCACAAAAGTACAAGTATAAAAAACAAGTGCGCTTTTATTCAAGAATAGAAAAAGAGCAGGTTACGGTAGGCGGTTGATGTGACAGCTTGGTGGTGCAATGCTAAGAACTGCTGACTCCCAATCTACAGCTTCTGGGTTCACTGCTGGCAGCTTCTCAAGTTTACTGTTTTGAGTAGAGAGCTGGTATGATTGTTAATATTGTACAATAAAACACACATTTGATTTATATCTGTAACAACCACTGTAAATTGTAATAGTAGTGTCAAAGTTAGCATTTTTACTCAGTTTTATTCTCTCAGTCACGTTCACGCTTGCCCCAATCTGACACTGCTGTTTTCCAAATAAAGGCGCGCTATAACAGAGGTGAACTCAAATCGGAGAAAACAGAAGCCCTAACTGCAAAAAACATCCACTCACATATAAGAATAATGCAGCTGCACCAGGTGTAAAAGCGAAAGTCACAGTATCCTGCCAATCACCTGTCCTTCACAAGAAACAGCGCAGCTTAAGAGCTCGTCCGATCTAAACACTAGTGTGATGTATGTCCCCAAAAAGTTAACTGCATTTGATTACCAGTCAACAGTTGTTTCATTGCGCCACTGAAATATGATAAATGTGTGCAATGTCAGCCACCTAACACTTTTTCTGCAGTTATATTTTGAATGGAGCGCATTTGTCTGTTATATTTGTCTTTTTAAAGTATTTTACATGATATTTGGGAAACTTCATGTACATATACTTCATCACAATTTGTCAATTACTAAAACAGAAAACATTTTGTTTTACGATGTTTCATAGTCATTTTAGACATGGAACACACAAAATGCAAGTGTTCCAAATAACTAATACTAGAGCACTAAAATTGGGGGTTGCATTTTAAAAAAAAAAAACCTTTTTTCAAAGTGTTTTTGGTTTTTTTTTTTTTTTTTTTTTTTTTTTTTTTTTTTTTTTTTTTTTTTTTTTTTTTTTTTTTTTTTTTTTTTTTTTTTTTTTTTTTTTTTTTTTTTTTTTTTTTTTTTTTTTTTTTTTTTTTTTTTTTTAAAAAAAAAAAAAAAAAAAAAAAAAAAAAAAAAAAAAAAAAAAAAAAAAAAAAAAAAAAAAAAAAAAAAAAAAAAAAAAAAAAAAAAAAAAAAAAAAAAAAAAAAAAAAAAAAAAAAAAAAAAAAAAAAAAATTTTAAAGTGAATTTTATTTGGGGTTTTTTTTTGTTTTCGGGGATCCTTGGGGCCAGGGGGTTAAAAAAACCCATTTTTGGGGGGGTTTTTTTTGGGGCCCGGGGGAAAAAAAAAACCCCCCCAAAAAAAAAATTTTTTTTTTTTTTTTTGGGGCCCCCCCCGGGGGAAAAAAAAAAAAAAAAAAAAAAAAAAAAAAAAAAAAAAAAAAAAAAAAAAAAAAAAAAAAAAAAAAAAAAAAAAAAAAAAAAAAAAAAAAAAAAAAAAAAAAAAAAAAAAAAAAAAAAAAAAAAAAAAAAAAAAAAAAAAAAAAAAAAAAAAAAAAAAAAAAAAAAAAAAAAAAAAAAAAAAAAAAAAAAAAAAAAAAAATTTTTTTTTTTTTTTTTTTTTTTTTTTTTTTTTTTTTTTTTTTTTTTTTTTTTTTTTTTTTTTTTTTTTTTTTTTTTTTTTTTTTTTTTTTTTTTTTTTTTTTTTTTTTTTTTTTTTTTTTTTTTTTTTTTTTTTTTTTTTTTTTTTTTTTTTTTTTTTTTTTTTTTTTTTTTTTTTTTTTTTTTTTTTTTTTTTTTTTTCCCCGGAAGGGGAAAAATCCAAAAAATTTTTTCCCCATTTTCCCCCCCTTAAAAACCCCTTTAATTCAAAAAAATGTTACCGTTCCCCCCCCCAAGGGGCCATCTTTTTTAAGCCCTTTTTTTTATTGACCTGTTTTCTATCAAATCCATTCCCGCAAGAAAAAAAGTCCCTTTTTTTCAAAAAGGGTTTCGGGTTGTCCGGGTAAAGACTGGCTCCCCTCAGCCCCCCGGGCCCCCCGGGGGCCCCAAACAGGAGCTTTGATTTTAAAATAAACCGAATTTTGTCCCCGGGGATAGCTTTCAAAGCCTCCCCCCGGCCCCCCCCCTTTAAAAGGGGGGGGTTTCTGGCGGCCCCCACCCCCAAAAAAAAAATTTTAGTGCCAACCGAAAACAAAGGTCAAGTTTTGGTTTTAAATTAAATTTTTTTTTTTTGAAAATTTTTTTTGGGTAGGGGCCAATAAATTTTTGAATATTTTTAAATAAATTAGAATATTTTTTATTTGCTTTTTTTTTTAAACAAAAAATTTCGGGTTTTTGTGTTTTAGTTTTAAACGGCCCCCTTTTTAAACCCATCCCTTTCCGGTTTGAAAGCGCCGGATTTCCCAAATAAAGTTTTGACTGCGCCCGATTCTATGAAGGCCCTTAGGGGGGTCCGGGGCGTTTTCCTGGGACCCCGTATTGGGGCAGAACCGCCCGAAAGTTTGGGAAATGGGTTATGCCCCGGGGCATTCCTTTTTTGGGGGTTTTCCCCTTTGAAAGCCTCCCAAAAACCCCAAACCTCGGCTTATGTGCATTTCTCCCCTTTTGGGCTCCGGTTTAAGCTTGGATTTAATGACTGGGGGAAACTTTGCCAAAGTTTGGGGCAAAAGAAAAGTCCTGGAAGCCCATTGGAAAACTATAGGGGGCCTCCCCCCCTTGAACCTTTGCTAGACAAGGAAAATAAATTTGCTTTTTTTTTCTTTTTGAAAAATTTTTAAAATTTTCATTAAAACCCAAAACAAATAAACCCCTCTACCCCGAGTATTAACTATCAGCGGGGCCCCATTTTATTTCCCCTGAAAGTTTTTAATATACGTTTCCTTGGGTCTTTTTAAAACCCAACCTTTTCTTGTTGGCCGGAAAAGCCGGGGTTTTCCCCCCTTTGGGCCTGGGTAAAATTTAAAAAAAAGCCTTTCCCGGGGTTTTTGGGCCCCAGTCAAAAATTTTGGGGTTTGGGAAATTCCCGGTTTGGGTCCACCGAATAAAGGGGAAATTTAAGGGGGGCGGGGGTTTACCCCCTTTCCATTGGTTTTTAATTTGTTGGGGGCCCCCCCGGGGGCCTATTTTCTTATTGCAGAAACTTTAGCCTAAAAGGAAAAATTTTTGGGGTTTTGTCCCCCTTTTAGAGTTTTAAAGTCCCCCGGTTTTTACTTCACTCTGGTTTTTCCCCCTTTTACGGGGCTGGAAATTGGTCCGTTTCTAAAGAAATTATTTTTCCCCCTTTCGCACCCCAAATTTTTACGAATTTTATCATATTTTGGTGGGGTTTTCCCCTTTATAAAAATTGGGTGGCCGGGGCTCCAAAAACATGCCTTTTGTTAACCCTTCCCCCCAAAAAGTAAAGGGATTTTTGAAATGAACGGGTTAAAAAGGGGCCCCCCAATCAGAAATATCCCCTTTTCCCCTCCTTTATTTTGCGGGCCCTATTTCCCGGTCTTGGCTGGGAAAAAAATTTTTTTTTCTTTAAACTTGTGTTTTTTTTTTAAATTTTAATTTTTTTGGAAAAAAATTTAGCAGCAAAAAAAAGGGCCTTGTTCTTTAAAGGGGCAAAAAAGGGGTTTTAACCCCTTTTGTTTTGGGTTTGGGCCTTGTTTTACCCCATCACCTCTTTGGGGAGGTTTGGTGGGGCCGGGGGGAAGGTTTTGGGTAGGCCCAAAAAATTTAAAGGCAAATTCCCGTGGCTCCTTTAGGGGAACGATTTTTTTGGGGAGGCCCTTTTTGGTAATCTGTTTCCCCCCCGAAAATGGGGTTTTTTCCCGGGCGGGGCCCCTTTTCCCGGGTTTCCTTTTTAAATTGCCCCGGCCCCTTTTTGTTTCTTGCCCCTTTCCCTTTTAAAAATTTTTTTTTCGGGGCCAGGGATTTTCCATGAAAAACCCCGGGTTTTATTGTTCTGGGGGCCAAATTTTTGCCCTTTGGCTCCCAATTCCATCAAAAGAAAAAGTCATTTAACTTTATTTTTCCCCAGGAAAACCTTTTTTTTACAAAAATAATTTTTGGTTCCAAAAGGTTTATTACCCAAAAAGATTGTTTGATGTTAAAACATTTTTAAATTTTGCCCTTTAAAGTCCTTTTCCCCTCTTAATTTTTTAAAACCCTGTAATTTTTTTATTTTAAATAAAAATTTCTCTAACCCTTGAATTTAAGGGCAAAGGCTGATAAAAATTTTATTAGATCCGCGGTCCCTTTACAAAAGCTCCTTAGCTTATTTGGGGGAAAAATCCCTTTTCAAAGTTTTGATCAGCCTTAAAAAGAAAGGTTTTTTTTCCCCAAAATTTTTTAGATTTTTAAAATTAATTGGGGTTCGGGGGTTTTTTGTTTCCCTTTTTTCTTAAAAGGAAATTTAAGTAATTAATTTAGGGCTAATTTTTCTTTTTTGGAGGGAAAAAAAGAACGATAATATTTTTGGTCCCTAAGTTTTAAACTGTAGAAAAGAAATTTTAATAAAATTTTAAAGAGGACCCCCTTTGCCCCCCAAAAAAACCTTTTGGCCTTTTCACAATTAAAAAGGGGTTTAAGGGTTAAACAAAAGGATGAACACCATGTTGATGAAAATTTTTAAAAAAAAGGCCGGGACCCTCTCCGCCAAAATAGCCCGAAACCCTAAAAAAAATTTTAAACTTTTTAACTTTTCTAGGAGATTAAGAAAAACCCATTTGTTTTTTTTAATTTCTTGGAAAAACCCTTTTAATTTTTTTAAAACCCCTAAAATATAAATTTCAAGCCAATTTGGGCCGGGGGAAAAGATAAAAAATGCCTAAGTTTTTTTCCAATAAAATTTAATTTTTTTAATACACCCTCCCCAAATCTTTAAACCCATTTGTTTTTTTTCTAACCGTATGGGGGAAAGAAACAAAAATTGGAACCAATAAATTAAAACTGAAAAAAAAAAAAAGCCAAAACAAAGGGGGTGCCAAAAATTCCTTTTTCCGTTTTTACCCCCAAAGTAATTTTAAACTTCGGGGTTCGGGGTTGGGAAACCACCTTAAAAAGATGGCTGCCGCCTTCCCCTTTCAATCCTTTTTTCCATGTGGTTGCACATAATTTTTTTGGGGGGGGCTTTTAAAAACTGTTTTGCCCTTGCCCTTTTTTTGAGTTAAGTAAATTAAATGCCCCTGTAATATTCTTTAAAGGGCCCCCAAATTCACCTTTCCCCTTTAAAAACCATTTGGGAAAAAATAAAAAAGGGAAAGGTTTTTTTTAAAAAAAAAAAAAAAGGGGGAGAAAAAAAGGAAGAAAAACCTTTTTTTGGGGTTTAAATAAAAAAAAGGGGCCCAAGTACCCCCTCCATTAAAGACGGTTGGGGAAAAGTTTTACCTTTTCCTTTTGAGTAGGGCCAGGAATTTTTTATGGGTTCCCCAAGGAAGGGGCCCCAAAATTTTAACACCGTGGGCCTTAAAAAATGGTGTGTTTAAGGGGATTTTTTAAAAAAAAATAAACTTTTAAGAAAGGGGTGGGGAAACCCGAATTGGGGGTTTTAAATTTAAACTTTTTAAAAAAAGAAAAAAATAAAAGGGACTTTTCGTAAAAGAAGGGGGTTTTCTTTTAATTGAAAAATTAAGGTCAGGGAAATTTCACCCTTTTAAAAAGAAGTCCCGGGCCAAAAAATCTTTTTTTCCCGGGCCCCCTGCTTTTCGCACCGCCCGGGGAAAAAAAAAGGGTTTTAAGGGGGGGCAAATTTTTTGTTAAAATTTAATTAAAAGGATTTTTGGAAAAAGTTTTTGGTTTTTTCTTTTTTTTTTTTTTGTTTTATTTTGGGGGAAAAAATTTTTTTTTTTAAAAAAAAAATAGACTTTAAAGGGGTTTAATTTTTTAAAAATTTTTTTAAAAAAAAAAGATTTGGGGATTTTTTTTTAAACCAAAAAAACTCCATAGCTCGGGGTAAAGCTGTCTTTTCCCCCCAAAGCCTTTCATTTTTTGTTTCGGCCCCCTTTGGTCTCCCTTCTAAAAGATCCTGCTTCCCTTTTAACTTTTCTCCTTTCCCAAAACTGCAAATTCAGCTCCTTATACTTTTTGAAAAATGAACTCCCCTGCCTTTTTACTGTTTGTTAAGATTTCTTTCATTTTTTTTCCCCAAAAAAAGGGAGAGCCCCGAAAAAAAAACCTACCATATGAGGGCCCCCCCCTTGCAAAAACTCATAATAAGAGGGTTTTATCCGGGGAAGGGGGCCTAACCCTTTTATTTAATCAAGTTTTATTTCTTTTTTTTTGCAAACAGCGCTCTTTTTTGTATAATCTAAAATAAAGGACTCTCCTATCTGAATTTAAAAAATGCCCAATCCAATTCTGTTAAAAGTTTAGGGTAAATGCCAAGTATTAAGAACTAGGCGATGATTTTTGTGGGAAAATGATGGGTAAAAATTGCCATAAAGAAAAATATTGTTTTTGTTAAAAACCCCCTTTGTTTGTCCCAGAAATATGTTAATTGCTTTTTATTTTTTTTTATATAATTAAATTTTTTAAGTTAAGTGTAAATTTTTTTTGGGATTGTAAAAATTGAATTCCAATCCCCAACTCAAACTCAACCAGGCCTGCAGTTTGGTCAAAAAAAAACTAATATTTGTGTTTGGGTTCAAAAAGAATCGTTGGGACATGAAAAGGTTTTTTATTCTTCTCAGTAAGAAAAGGCAAAAAAGTCAGTCATTTTCCGGGCGTTTAAAAAAATTCAATCCATCCTGATTTACTAAATATTAAATCGTCAGACCGGGGCCCTGGGTTTTGGGGGTAAACACTACAAAACTTTGGGGGGGGGCAACCAAACCCCCGGGGCCCCCAAACCATTCTTTTGGCCCCTTATATAATTAATTTATATTTTTTAAGGTTTCAAGGGGAAACCCTTTTAAAATCCCTTAAAAATCTTCCGTCTGATGTCTTTGAAAAATTCCAAGTACCTTCTTGGCCCAAAAAATTTTAATCCTAAAATATTTTAAAAGCCTATTACGCTGGGGGTTCCCTTTACTGAAAGACATTGCGTCCAATTAGCTAAAGAATAACATTTTTTTTGGAAAAAAAAAATATATTTTCCCGAACCAAAACCTAAGAATTTCTTTTGAAAATTTCTATTAATTAATTTAGAAATTTCCCTGGGTTTATTAAAGGTTATCTTTCTCAATTTTTTACAGTTCTTTGAAGCACTAAATCATTTTATTTTGGGCAAAAAATTTTGGGAATAAATCATAAAAAAAGAGCAAAAACGGGCTGATACACGGGGAGTAATCATTTATCATCCGATTCAAACCGGGAAATTTGAAATTTGGGTCTTTTAGATTTCCATACAAAAAGCTTTTTGGGATGTTGGGTTTTTCAGTTTAAGCCTTTTTAATAAATATAATTTATATTTTATTAAGTTTTTAACTTCAAAAATTTACAACCTTAAAGAAAATCCGTATGTTTTATTTTTAAAATTTTGTAAAATTTATAATACACATCCTAAAATTTAGTAACCATAACCTTTGGGCCCCCCCTCCCCTGGGGACTTCTAAAAAAAGAGCAAAACCCAGGGAAACCAAAAAAAACCCAAGCCCAAAAAAAAAACTTAAAAAAAAAATTAAATTATTAAAAAAACTTTTAAATTTGTAAAATACTTTTATTTGAAAAAAATGCCTATTAAGAAAGCAGGTACCCAAAAATGGTGCTAACCAGACGGGAAAAAAAACTATGAGTAGCGTGGGCCCTTTAATAACATTCAACTTTTTGCTTTTAGATCCAAATGAAAAGAATGTAAATTTTTTAAATAAAGTAAAAAAAAAACTAGAACAAAAATTAATTTTTAAAATTTATTGCCCCAAAGCCTATAATTTTGATTAACAAATAATTTTTAATTAAAAAATTTACAACCCAAAAAAACCGTAGACCATTTTTTAAAACCTTTTAATTTCCGGCTTTTTTATTTAAACTGTTGATAAAAAAGGGAACGTTTTATCCCCACTTTGACGGCGAATTTCTAGTCATCCTTATTGTTATCGGGGATAAAGGGGGTTTAATAAATAAAATGTTAAACAAGCATTTTTGTTTCGTTTCTGAAATTTGTCACTATTAAAACAGAAATTTTTTTTATTTTAGTTAAAAGTTAAAAATGTGGGCATAAACTTGAAATTTGAACCTGAATAAGCAAAAAGCCTTTCACAAAGGAAAAAAATAAAGAGTTTCTGTGGTGTACCGTATGTTTTGACTAGAGGGCCAGCAGGTTTTGCCATGCCTGGAAAACAAAACAAAAACGTTTTCCCAAAAAACCCAAATTTTTTTTCCACCAAAATATTACCCGAAATCAATGGGGCCTGGGAAATTTATTCCGTTTAAGTCAGGGGGGATGGAAAGCGGCGCTTGCGGTTTCATTATAGCCTTTTTAGTAAAAAAGCGGCGGGAGGTTGAACATTTTAAAGGGTCCAGATTACGGTTTTTTTTAGGCCCCGGGGTAATTTAGCGTTGTTTTAAGTTTTGGTTTTTTAGAAAACCCGAGAATTTTTGGGAATAAACACAGCCCCACAAAAAAAATGGGAAAAAACAAAAAAAAGTTACAGCCAGTGAAAAAGCCAAAAAAAACCTACTTCCTTTGCTTAAAAAGTCAATACTTAATGGAAAAATATAAAAACACAAATAATAAAAAAATTTTTGGGGGTTTTTAAAACAAAACCAAATTAGGTCTTTGAATGGGGGTTGTTCAAATAAAAATGCTTTGAATCGGGGGCCCATTATAATCCCTGTTGAGTCTTTGATAATAGGTATCTAAAAACCCCCTGTGTTTCATTTTAAAGCAAACACAATTTTTTTGGGTTCTGTTGTGTTTGTTTTTTTTAATGTAGCAAAAGTCCGGGAAGGTTTTCTTATCATGTCGGCCCTTGCAACTTTCTCTGGCGGAAACCCTTTGGGCCCTGCTGTAGAAAATCAGGGCAGAATGTCGGTTCAACCCCCAGGTGGGCTGTCTTTTTTGATCACTACATTGGCTCCTAATGGTTCTTTTAATTCAAACCATTGCTGCTTGTTTTGGTTTAAAAGGGTGGGTCCTTTTTAAAAAAAATTTGGGAGGTTTTTGCTTTTTCTCATCTACAAAAACCTTTGGATGAATTGATGGGGAAACCCCCTTTTGGGGCATCAACCCAGCCCAGATTTTTTATTGGTTTCATCCCTACAACCTCTGCTCCATTTTTTGTTTTAAAGTTCTTTTTGGGAACTTATATCTAGGTTTTTTAACCCTGGGAATCAAGCTTGTGTTTTTTTTGTCTCTTTACTTGTGGTGATCAATTTTGAAACCCTTGTCCAACACTTGTTTCAAGCAGACCCCCAAATTATGTTTACTGATTCTTGACCCATTCTTAAGGTCAAAAATTTTTTGTCACTTTGGAAAAACATTTTGCTAAAAAAAAAAAAAAAGTAATAGAATACAATTAAATCACAGTGTTAATTTCCTTTTAACCCCCGTTTTTTTAAGTGTTTTTTTTTCAAATATTGGGTTTTAAAAAGCACATTTTTTTAGTAAAATTTTTACTGTACTTTTTTTTTTAGTGTCATAAAACCACAATATAAAGTTTTTTAGATTTTTTTATTTAATTAAAGTGAGTTTAAAGGTATGGCAAAAGTAGTAAATCTTCCTCAATATGATTTTTCAAGGTGGGTAAAACCCCCAGATGTGGGGGAAAGATTTGGTTATTGGCGTGCTGGGCGCTCAGGAATCCCCTTTCTTTTTTCTCAACAACAATCCTTGGTTGATCGAAAAAAAAAAGAATAAAAAAAAGGCCTCTGTTAAAAAGGTTAAGTCTCCCAATCATGGCCCCAATAGTCAGTCTCCTTCTTCCTATTCAACTTTTCGAAAGTAGCTTTTTTGTGAAAGGGGTCAGGTTTACAATGAATTTAAGCTGGGCAACACTAAAAAGTTGGTGCGAAAAAGGGGAAAATTAAATCAACCTTTCATATAAATTGCCAAAGGCTAAAGGGTTTTTTTGCATGTCTGATGCCTCCCACCCCAAATAGTCATGGCCTTGTGTATTACAAAAATTGGCCCTCAGGCAAGTGCATTTTACTGTGGCCCTTCCCACTGCAACTTTAAAAAACCGCCTTTTCACTAATTTTTTTTGCTTTTATAAGCATGTAAAGTTGTTTTTTTTGAGTGTTAAAAATTGAAAAGTGGAAAAGGCAAAAAAACCTTTCTTTTTACATTGGGAAGAATTTTTTTAACACGGGGATTCCCGAGCCTACGAAAAAAATGAATCCACCCCATTTTTCCACTTAAATTGTCTGCACCTCTAGCTTTTTGCCCTTTTTTTAAGAGTTTAAAACGGGAAAGCGCTGTTCATCCCCAATTTGGGAACATGCCGAATCTCCCAGTTCGCCTAATTGATTATCTGGGGTGAAGTGGAGTATTAGAGTAAAATAGATGATTTTTGGAACAAAAATTTCATGTGTGGTCGTTTCTATAATCTTTTTAAACACATTTTAAAATAGAAATTTTTTTCATTTTTTAGTAATAAATGTTACAAAATGTAAAACTATAGAATATGTAGGCTGAGAAAAAGATCAAATAAATACTTTCAAAGGTTCCACCCTTTTGCCCCGTGGTGTAGCGCTAAGTTTTCTTTATACATCATGCCTGAAAGACTTTTTTTGATTCCTGGTGGGAGAAACTGTTATTATTTTTTCTTTTTAACCTAAAAGGGAATAAAATTTATAAATTGGTATGCCAGTTAATGAGATTGTTATTTTTTTCTTATGCCCCTTTTTAAAATATTTTTGACAACAGAACTGAATTAAAAAAAAGTTTATAACTGCTTTTTTTGATCCATAACACACAACGAAGAGCACTGCATAATAGAGACAGACAAACAGGCAGAAAGTCACTAAAAAACATTTAAAAAGTTTAAAATAAAATATCAAAAACAGCAAGGGAATAGTTAAAAGATAGATAAAGGGAAGGGGAAAAGGGGAAAAATTAAAAATAAAAAAATTTTTTTTTGATGAAAAAAAGAGGGCCCCTTTTGGGCCTTTAAACCAAAAATCAAAAAAAATTAAACCCCATTTCCCCCAAAAAAACCATGATGTTTCAGTAATAAAACACAAAGAAAAAATTTTGAAAAAGGTACCCCCGGTAATGTAGGAAAAAAATTTCCCATGTCAACCCCCCCCCTCCCCCGGGTCTTTCTGTCTGCTAAAAGTAAACCCCAGCTAAAAATTTGTCGGAAAGGGGGTTAAAGGGCGTAGTTTTTGTAGGAAAAGCTTTTTTCTTTTTTTTTTTCCCGTAGTCCCTTTCCTTTTGTTTTGACTCTCTGCCGTTTGTCCATTAGAGTGCTTGTCTGTCTGTTTTTTTTTTAAATTTATGGGCCCTTTTTCTTTTTGAGTCTCGTTGTCTTTTTACATGAAAATATCGTTTTAATAAATATAAATTTATAAATTTTTGTCCTTAGGTAAAAAAAAAAAACCCCACCCTTTAACGGCAAACCCTACAATATTTACCGTTAAGGAAATCATTCTTGACCGGAAGTGTTTTATTTTGGAAATGGTTATATATTCTTTTTTAGCTAAATTTTGAACTTTATTAAAAAAAATATCTTCTTTTTCTTTTAACAGATTTTTAAAAAGGAAAAATGAAATGGTGTTTAAAAACGTCATTTTTCACTCTAAAACTCCTCTCCCGATAATCTCGGCGATAAAGGTTTTGGCCCCGGGGGGAGGAAAGGCTGCTGCTCTTTTGAAATTAACAGGAAAAAAAGGTTTGGGGGAGAGGGGGGGGTTTTGGAAATTTTCGGTTGGATGGATTAAATTTTTTGTGGTCTTTTATTTTTGTACAAAATCACTGTGCCTAAATACCTGATCTGGAAAGATCAAATAAGCTTTTGGGTAATCTGCCGGGAATACCCAGAGCCTGGGCAAACAAACTATTTTTGAAGGCTACGGGACTGAACCAATAGCTATTTTTTTTAACATATTAGAACCATTTGTCCCAATCAGACATACTGTGAACAATTATTCAAGGGTCAAAGGAAGTCAAAAAGTAAATCTGAAAATTCGAAACCACAGTGGATAAAAAGCCACAGATAACAATTCCCCCTGGCAGGGAAAATTATATTTTTTGTTCTGAAGAAATTGAATTTTGCAGGGTTCCCCAAAAAAAAAATAAATAAATAAAAAAAATTAGAACAATCCCCCAGTCAGCTTTGTGCCCCTGAAAGAACACACCCCAAAGACACTTGATTCTTTTTTTGAAGTCCCCAAAAAGAACAATTTTGGGAGATATTTACAATTGTCTGTTCAAGCCCTTTAAACACATTACTTTTTAAAATTTTACGGGTCCCTTTTTCCCTTCATACATTCACAAAATCTCCCAAACTCTCTCCTGCTTTTTCTACCAGTCTGTAAAAAATTCCCATTAAAAAGAAATTAAGGGGGTAAAGCAGAAAAAAGAATTTTTAAACCCATGACACTCAATCTGGTTGGCCCTAAACTCCCTCAACATTTAATGCTTTCATCAAAGAAGATGGGACATCATTTTCTATTCCCGCAGTATTATATCAGCAATCCCCCATCCCCGGGTTAAGCCAGGAAATAGAAGAAAGGCTGGACAACCAACCCCAAAGGTCTGGGAAAACCAAACGAATGGGGGTCAGAAGGTGGGGGAAATATGCTAATGTCCCCGCCAGCTGAGCAGCAAGGATTCTGTGGAGACAAAGAAAAATTTGTTGGGTCATCGCAGAACATGAAGGACGATGACTGATGGTTTGGGGTCATTTTTTAAATTTTTGTTTTAATCGCATTAATTGTCACTGTTTTTAAAAATTTTTATTTATTGAAGAGCACGCGTTTTTTAAATACTTTTTTTTTTTTTTTGGTTTAATTTAAGCACTCAACCTTTATGCACCAACCCTTGCTATGTGTGTTTGTCCTCATCTGCTAGCTCATCCCCCAGTATGTTATCGGGGAACAAGTTAAACCCCCCGAATGCAATATGTAGTTAGGTTTTTTTTTGACATGGGCGCTGAAGTGCTAATTTGGCTAATCTGAGCCTCTATCTGTATCTCCCTGCTCTTTAAAAGGTTCATAGTAAAAAACAATTGATACCAGCTTTATTTATTGCCATATTAGATTGTGTTTGTTATTTTTCTACAAGAACTTAGGAAATTTGTTGGATACTAGTTGTCATTTGGGTTTTTTCATAATGTTTTTTAATTATAAAGTCTGAACTTCTCCCTCATTATTTTTCAAAATTTTCCCATGTTTTACACTAGGTCCAAATTTTTTTCTTTACTTTTTTTTAGGGGAAATTTAATTTTAAAAAATAATATTTAAATTTTATTTCCATGCTGTTGACTTTTCTAAATATATTTCTTCAAAAGCATCATTAATTGTTTTGGATGTTTAATAGTGGATAAAGACAATATTTTTTTGTTTAATTAATTTTAATGTATTTCCTTCAGTTATCATATGTCTGTGCCTTCTAAATCTTTTTTTTTACTTTGGTATTATAAAACAAAAATGGTGTCTTGCTTTTGGGCATGATAAACATATTCATTTTTTTTATTTCGCGAATTGACTTTGAATGCTTTTTGGGCATTTTTAAAATTTTTCACATACTAAATTTCAGTTACTTCAATATACAGCTGCAAGGATCATAACAAGAAATAAAATCACCATGTGACCCCCCTTTTTAAAAAAACCCCCTGATTTCCAAAAGTTTATCCTCCTTCTCAAATATAAAGTCTAAATGGTTTTCTCCCCGTTACCTCACAGAATTAAAACCCCCATATGCCAAGATTACATTGAATCTGTATTTAGGCCCTGATGGCTAAAAAGCTGGAATTACTGTGCTTTTCATCTTGCCCAACTTTATTGGCATCAATTCAAACCGAAACCCCTTTTTTTTATCACGGTTTTTAAAAATTTTTTCTGGCTTTCAAACAACTGAATTCAAACAGCACGTAAAGTTGCAATGTAATAATATTTTATTTAAAAAAATCAACAGTGATAATGTTGTTATATTTAAACTCAGCCTTTGAACCAGTGATCATTAGTGATGAGCAAACCACGCTGAACTCATTTTTGGAGTTTTTTAGGGGCCTGAAATGTTCTGGAACTTTCTGAACTGGGAAATGCTTTCGGGTTCCCAATCCCCCATAGATAAATTTAATAGAATTAATATCAGAACAATAAGATTTCGCATCAGTAAGATTTAAATTTCTAAGCTTCCCAACACAGTTCAAAAGATACCGTCTCTCAAACTGCAAAAGGTTTTTTTTTTGATCTTTTTTCATTCCTCCCCCTATCAAAAAGTCATGTGGTTCTTACTGCTTCCCTTTTTTTCAACCACAGAACCCCGGGTAATACTGTTAAAGGGTAGGTTCAGTTTACATACACATCCGAAGTTCACACAAAAAATTTTTTTGGCACAAAAAACCGACACCTTAGTTCCTTCTATTTTGTATTTTGTGTTGAAATCTATTTCACGTTTTCCAAAAAATTAAAAAAACTAAAATCAGTGTTATATATACTTGGGGGGCTGTCCCCCCAATATTGGCTTTCCGGACTGTGATTTTTCCCGTATTATCACCCCTGGGGGAAAACAAAATTGTTTAAAATGAAATTCCCGGCCCCGAGAAAACTTGTAGTCCGGCCCCGCTTAAATCTGTTCACACCTCCCCAGCTCTTTTGTCATCTAAATATGCTGCCAAAATGCAAGCACCCTTTTTCCATCCCCCCTGACTCCCAGCTCTCCTTGATTGATTATCTGGGAGGGAAGGGGTTTTAAGGGGAAAAAAATAGATGGTTTTTGGAACACACGTTTTGTTGTTCCATTTCACAGTATTCTGTATAAACACATTGTTAAAAAAAAACTTTTTATATTTATTAATAAATGTTACAAAATGTAAGATACATTTAAAATTTTGAAGCCAAGTCCAAAGATTAAATAAAAACTTTACAAAATTTCCCGAAAAATGCAGCAGCCTGTGGTGATGAAGGTTTTCAGACTCAGAGTGCAACAAAATCCGCCCTCAGGGGTGGTTCAGTTCCCCCGGAGAAAAAAGTTTTTTTTTTTTTAACCTTTTTCCCCTCTGCCTGCCTCGAAATCCCCGTCCCCCTATAAAAAACAGTAATTTTAAAATATCCCTGTCGTTTAAAATAGTGCCTTTCCCTTCTATCCATCTATATCACCCCCTTTGCTTTTTTTTTTTATTTTCTTATGGGGGCCTATTTTAAAAATATATGGATGAAAGTAGGTTCCCGTTATGGCCGTTAAATTTGTGAAATTTCCTAACTTTTGTAAGTAACTGAAGAATGAGCCCGCCAAATTTGCCTTCCCCCTAACGGGAAGTTGGAGAATTTTGGGGGAGTCATGAGGGGTTTGCCTTTTTTTATATAGATAAAATTGGATTATTTCTATTATTCTTCTTTTTTTTGGGTTACGGATACCATAGTGTTTTTCACAGGTGCCAAGTTTTATATTGAAAGTATTCTTTTTTAGCAACATCTTCTGATTATAATTGGGTGAAAATTCATTGGTCCCTTATTTAAGCTTAGTAGGGGTGTCCCAAGGGGTTTTATATTTTGAAAAGTTTTTCCTGTGACATTATTTGTTTTACCTTTTTTATATTTTATTGGTAGTCTTTTGGGTTTTTTCTTCTCATTGTCAACCAGCCATTTCCCAAAATGTAATGTTAATGGACTAACTTTGCCAACTTTGTTTGTTAATCAACCTGATTACACTCTTTTTTTTGGTGTTTAAACCAAATTTGGGTTTTATTTAGGAAAGTAAAAGATGGTGTTTTCATTACAGCTGTAAACTTTTTCCATTCTCTGAACCTTAAAAAAGACTGCTATCAAAAAAAAATTGAACCAAATTAAAAAAATTTTATATACAAAGGGCCTGCTTTTCTTTCTCTCAAAGTAATGTTTTTTGCTGTTTACAGTTGTGGTATTAACTTTTCCTGAACTGGGGATCTGGCTCCTTTTTTCTCACCTCCTGAAAAAAAATCAATATTGTCCTTGTTTTTTTTTGTTGATCAAAAAAACAAATTTCTGGGGTAATTAAAAAAAGTCTTTTTTAAAGTTTTATGTCAAAGCCATACTTATTCTGAAAGGGTGTCAGAAAATTTTTCCCCTGGGATAAAAATCCCTTTAAAAGCCTTTTTATGGGGAAAAGGCCCACGGTGAGAATCACCATGGGAAGTAAGAGGCATTTTAAAAAACCCGACTGTGGATAAAAAGAAAGCAGGGGTTTTAAAAATATTTTATGGCATCCTGACGAATTTTAGATAGTATTGACCGCTCATTCTCTAAATTTTCTTCAGGGTTAAAAAGTCTTGTTCCCTTTTTTGCAGTTGAAAAAACATCACCCCCCTTTTTACTGGCTAGCATCACACACAGTTGATGCACCGAGATAAGGGTTTTAAACCCCAAAACCAACGTTGAAAAGGGGGTGTAATGCATAAACTAATCTTTATGACAAAATTTTATGCCTCATTTTTTCACACTCACATTAAAAAGGGGCCCAAATTAAAAAAGAATCTTAATTTGTGGAAGGAAAACTGAAGTCGGAAAAAAAATCTTAAAAGACATAAAGAAATGTCAAAATTCACAAAAGATAGAAGTATTCAGACACAGAACCCCTTTCGATCAGGCTTATGATTTTGAATTTTTTCCAAACTGTTCCCTGCCATTTAAAATGAATAAAGTATAGTTTCTGACATTTTGGGTCAGTTAATCTATCAGTAATATTATTTTTGTTCCCCCTGGTTTAAAACATGAAATTGATTATGTTCTCCCAAAGTACTATTTTTTTTTCCCCTTTTGGGGCCAAATTTTGGTAATTTTTGATGATTATCCGGCCATTTGGATTGATGACTGGGAATAGTTTGTGATGGAAAACCAGGGTCTTACACTTCCTGGTCATCCAAGATTTGGATTCTCAAACAAAAAACCCTTTTGCCTCTTTTTTTTTTGTTTTTTTATTTTCCACCGTTTTTTTTTTTTTTTTTAGAAAGGAGGGAAAAACATGCATAAATATCAAAGGGAAAATGAACAGTAACTTTCTGAACCATTAATATTAAAATTTAGCTTTTAGAGCTGTAAACAAAAAAAATTTTGAATACACAAAACAGTCAGAAAGCCAGGTACCCGTCAAGGAAAAACATTGCTCCCCCTTTCCCAAACCAACTTGGGATCTGGGCCCGGGGGCATTATGTGGATTTTGAAAAAAAGAAGAGAATGCAGGCATAAAGGATTTCTTCATGGTTTAATTTATCATTCTACAAGCTTTAGTCGGATATAAAATTGGGAAGAAAGAAACTTGCAGCCTTCTTCTTCTCATCTCAAACTAACATAGGAAAAATTAAAAAATTTAAATTTTCAAAGGGGGGAAGGATTTATCGCCTTCTAGTTATAAATTTTTGGGCACTCTTGACCTTGGGCTTAAAAATTTGGAAAAATGGGAACCAGAATCCATTGCAACTCAAGATAGGGAGCATTTTAAAAATATTCAATTTTGTTGTTTTGTCTTTTTCTAATTTTGTTAATTTAAGCTGCAAAGCGCCATTTTGGGGAAAGAGAATTCTGAGTTTGTTACTTAGTAGCCAAAAAAAATGTCAAAGTTTAGGAGCTTTTAAGAATTAAAATCACCTCTTTAAAACAGAAAAAAACTTTTCAGAATGACCACACTTAACAAGGCTTGAAGTATTTGTTTTGTTTTGACAAAGTTTTTACCCCGTAGTTATCAGATGATTTCATGCTCAACCATCGCTCAGTCCCTTTGGACTTAGAGGTTCTTTTCCCGGGCTAGCAGTTGCAATTCAGGAGGCATTTGTCTTCGGGCATCACAAAACAACATGTTAATTATGTTCTTGGGTTAAATTTGGGGTAGAATTTAAAAACAGTGACAGAACCCAAAGAATAAGGGGGGAAACCATGACAGCTAATGTGGTTCCCCGTGGTTTAGAAACCCCTTTTTTTAACGATTACATGTGTTTTGGGCGCTTTTTAAAATTAAAATCAATCTTCCCAGTTGCAACTCCCACTTTAATACATTTCCCCATCCTGGTTCCATTTTCCCCTTTTAAAACAGTTGGCTTTCTACAAGCAGTACAGCTGGACTCATGGGGCCCCAAAAAAAAATTTCACTTGCCGCTCCCCCCGTTCCCGATTTTTTTGAGATGGTTTGCAAAAATTTCCCAAATCAGTGCTGTGCCTGTATTTAACTAGGTTCATCTCAATTTCAAAGCTATTTGGGTATTTGGTTTTATTAACCCCCAAAAAGTTCACCTCCAATTTTTAAAAACATGATATATTCACTACCACTACCAATCATGATTAAACACATTTTTGGTTTGTTAAGAAAGCCTCAAATGTGTTCTTTAATCTTCCCGTTAAAAACCCAACTTTTTGTATTTTGAAATTTTTAAGAATGGTTTAAAAATCCGTTCTCGGGGCTTTTTTTATTTTAAGACAGGCTGGAGTTTTTTAGTACCAAGTAGTTAGCTTTTCTCTTCCAAATCTTTTCTGTCAGTGTGGAGTTACTCACCCCCTGGCTAAATGGGATTTCTCCACATATTCCAGTCTTTGCTTGGTAAAAATTTTTCTGGTCAATTGGTTTTACAGTAAAAACCCCTTTTATAACGAGGTTGTGGATGTTTTGTTGGGTTTTTTTCCCTTTTGTTTATTCTGCAAAAACAGACAATAACATCCTTGGTCAAAATTTGATTTAAAAGGGTTCAAAAAAGGGGTGTTTGGGTGCTGAAAAAACCCAAAAATTTAAAAATAAAAAAATATAAAAAAAAATGTCTGGGGAAATTTAATTTTTTTATTCCTTGGGTTTTTTTTCCATTTCTTGTTGGGAGAACCTTGGTGGACATTTTAATAATAAAAAAAAAAATGGTGGATCTGTAGATGAAAATTTTTTTAATCGGGAAAATTCCCTATCCCCCTTGATAAAAAAATATTAAATTAAAAAATGTAAAAAACAAATATAACAGACAATAACTTTGTATAATAAAATTTTATCCCCAAACCCCCGGGGGTTTTTAAAGCCATAGTGTGGGGGGGGAACATTTCCCCAGTCTGAAAAGGGGGCAGGAAAACAATTGTGCTGGGTCCCTTTTCTGGAGTGATTTGCAGTGGATGGTGGATTTTCCCGGCGAAGCCTGCTCCCGGCTCTGCCGGATGCAAACTTCCCGTTCCGGGTCAAGACCTGCCTTCCCCCCAGTTTGTCCGGCCCCCCCAGCTGCCCCCCCCCGGGGGGGGCCTCCCACCGCCTATGCATTCACATCTTATTCGATGTTTAAGGACCAGCCCAAGGAAATATAATTTTTTCTTTGCACATAGCATCATTTGGATCCCGTCCAATTTATCATCCCAAATTAAAAATAAAATAATAATAATACATTTATTTACTTAGTGACTTTCCTTTAAAATGTAAAACCTCTTTTTGTTTTCGAAATTTTTACCCCAGACAATCCAATTAAGGGTCCTCTCCCCTTTAAAATTCCCAATGTTTGATTTTGGAAAAAAACAAAAATTACTTTTCAGTTAAAAGTATTCTTCATCAAAAAATTTTTCCAATTTTTTTTTGCCCTGAAACATGAAACCCACAAAATTTTTAAATTTAAACACAAGAGACAACCCAAATCTGATAATAAATCAACTTTAAAAAAATGTTAATTTAAGGTTTTTAAAAAAAAAAACATTATCAGAAAAAAGAAAACAAATCAAAATTGATTTTGGAAAAACAAAATCAAAAAGTAAAAAAAAATGCCTAAAGAAAATAATAAAAAAGTGTCTTCCAAAAAAAAAGTTTAAAAACTTTGTGAGGTTTTTAGGAAGTCCCCGTTGTGCCACCTTAAAAAAACTTTAAAAATTGGGGTCATTTTAAAAAACCCCTTTTAAAAATTTAAAAAACCCCCCGGGTTTTAAAAAAGGTTTCTGCTGCCTTTTTCCACCAAATAAAAATAAAAAACAAAAAATTACTTTTAAAATGGATTGCCTAACATGTTGAAGAAAAAAAAATGCACAGTTCTATTCTTTCTGAAGTTAAAGTCTTATACTCCATCAATTTCCTCAATTCACATTAATTCTGGTCTTTTTCTGTTTTTAAAAAAAAATAAAATATTTTTTGTTGTTTCTATTTGGAATTTTATTTCAGGTTTCCCTTCCCAATATCCTTTCCTTATGACTGAAAAGACCCTATATAGGGCCCCCTTTTTTTTTAATGCTTTTTTGCAAATAAAAATAATGTGACAGTTGGGTATTTACTTTTCAAAAGTCACCCCAAAAAGTTCATTTTTGGCTATTTCAATGAAAAAAAATTCCCAGAATTTTTTATTGGTTTATGATTTGGCAGTTTTGTAAAATTAACGTGTTTTTAACTTTTCATCTTTCTGGTTTGGCCCTTTTTTTCAGTGACATTTTTTTAATTTTTAAAAATTCTGAACCTTGTACGTAAAAAAAAACTATCATTCCCTGGTACTTGAAAACCCCGGGGAAAAAAACTGGGGGCTGGTCACCAAAACCCCTTGGCAGCCCCGGGGCTTTTAATTTCAGCCCCCTGAAGTTCTCTTGGAAATGTCTGCCCTTTTTAAATGCACTTGGAAATAACATCCCGAGTATTAAGGATTAAACTAATTGTCTTGGATACTTTGATATATCAGGGTTGTAAACACTAAATTAGGCAAAAAACAAATGCAAAAAATCCAAAACCATTAAATAAAAAAACACCAAACAAACAAAGTCAAAAAAAGAAAAATTAAAAAGAAAAATTAAAACCCCCGTTTAATTTTTCCTCGTGAAAAAAGTTTTTTCCTCTAGGAAATTAAAATGTTTTCCCCAAAAAGAAAAAAAGAATGGGCTTTTTGTTATAATTTTTTTCATTTCTGGAAATAATTTTTAATAAAAAATAGGGAATTTTCTATTCTAAACCCTTTAAAACAAAAAAAAACATTCAAAACTATATTGGAAAAAAGGGGAAAGAGAAAGAGGGATTCAGTTGTTGAAAAATAATTTAATATAAAAAAGGTATAGATTTTTTTCCGTTTTTTTTTTTTTTTTTATTGTTGTTGTGGGTTTTGTGGTAATTTTTAAGAAGTTTAAAAGTTTCCCAACATTTTTAAATTTGGGTTTTTTTGTGTACTGGTCTGGTCCATACTTTTTATGTCAGTAAACATTGAAAAAAAAAAATTTTCCCTTTCCAAAGGGAAAAATTTGGCTTTGAAAAAACCTCAGTTTTAAACCCCTTTTAAACCAAAAAAATGTTTTTTTTTTTTTGGGGGTAAAATAAAAAACTTTTTGTTTTGCTAGCCCAGGTCTCACCCCGTTAAATCCATCTTTTTTGGGGTTTTTTATAAATTAAAAGCTCTTATTGCAGACACCATCCTTCGTTCTTTTTCTTTTTTTGGATTTGTTCAATTAAACTGTTTTTTTAAAATTGGTGATAACCATAAAACAAAAAAAGTTTTTCGGGGAAGAAAGCCCCGGAGAAAGACCCGCCTGATCTAATCGGGGGCTTGGTAATCAAACCCCCCAATTGAATTTGGGAGAAAAAAAAATTAGAAAACCCCATAACATAGAGAAAAGGGCTACTCCATACAGTCTAAATCAGTTGAAAATATCCTTTTTTTTAAGTGTAGTTTAAAACTGTCCATTTACAATTTAGCAATTTTAAAAAAAAAATGGGCCAAAAACCCTAGGGTTTTCTAAATTATTTCCTACACATCCAAATCCTAAAGGGTTTAAATTTCCCCTAAAATGTACCAAAGTCAAAATTTAAAAAGAGGGTGTAACAAAACCAAAAAAATTTTGGGATTAAAAGTCTTGTTTTAATCTTCCCCCTTCTTATTCCTTCTTCTTTCCCCTAAGAGAATCTACCCCAAAAAAGACAAGCAATTAGGACACACATAATTTCCGTGCTTGTGACACATAAATTAAAGGGTTTTTTCTCCCCACACGGTCCACCCAAACACCGGGCCGAAAAAAATTTTCCCCAAGGAAGAAAATTAACAATTTGTGAGCAGGGAAAAAATTTCCCGTTAGGTGTAGATAAAAAAAACAAAAGTTTTAGAGACTGAAAGGAAGCTTTTTGTTTTTTCAACTCTTTTTTCTTTTTATTTATTTCTTTCTTTCTTTCCATAAAAACGGACCGAGTTTGTTGCCAACACCTGGGCCCAAAAACCATTTTACTTCTAGATGATAAATTCTATCCATCCCTCACCTTATAACCCGCAATTTAACAGGATCACTCTGCTGACCAATCCCAGCCCCCACCAAAACAAATCGGGCACCCCAGCCAGAAGAATAAACCTTTTTCCTAAATTTTAAATCATTTTAAACATGGTATACATCCTGTTTTTGTTTGGTCCCAAAAAAAGCGGGTTTATTGGAAAGGCTTGAGAATATTGCCTGCCTCCCAATTTTGAAAAAATAATTTTTTTATAACTAAAAAACAAACCAATATTTTTTTTGAGCACTTCCGGCAGGATCTTTCCCCTTCATTCTTTTCAAATCTAACCTTCCTTATTTTTCCTTTTTAAATTTTTGGGTTTCCCTTTTTAGCCATTTTTTTTACTTAAAAATTTAAATTTTTTCAATTTCTGAAAAGTTTGGCATCTCCCTTAGTCTGGATGATTAAATTTACTTTAAACAAATTTTGTTTTTAATTTAACTTATTGCCTTCCCATTTCCTATTAAATCATTTGTTCAATGATTTTATTAAAAAGATTCTCAAGATGAAACTTTTTATTTTCCCTATCACCACTTTATTTTATTATCTTCTGATTTTACTTTTAAATTTCCTATTTTTCTTGTACCAGGGTTAGATCTTCCAGAGGTTAAAATGTTTTTAATTGGGAAAACCCCAATACCTTATTTGAATTTATTCACGTCTTTTTTATTTCTTTGTTTGTAGTTTATTTTTTTTTTACTGTAGTGTCTCTTACCTAATTTCATTCAGTTGAATATTTCAACCAATTCATTATTTTATTCTTGCCTCCCGCATCTATTGTTTTATAGTTAGGTATAAAAACATCTATGTAACTAAAAAAACATTACTTATATGAACATTTTCATATTTTTATTAATTATTATTTAAAAAAGCATCTTGAGGAATTCAAATTTTTTAATAGGTTAATTTTACTTTTCAGAAAAACAATTTTTTCTTCAAAATTTTTAAAATTTGTTAACCAGTTTTAAATCTTAATTGGATGAACTATATTATAAAATTTTCAGACCGATCATTTTATGTGAAAAAATCCTTTTCAATGAAAACTCTGGTTTTTAAAACAGATGGGGAAACGGTTATTTTCAAGCATTGTATGCATAAACCTTGAAAAAGGGAAATTTGAAATCAAAAAGGGAAAACGCCTTTCTAACTTTTTTGGGATAAAAATTTATACAAGGTTATTATAAGGGGTTTTTGAAAACATTTAAATTTAAATGTTAATATATGACTGTTTTATTTTTTTTTTTTTAAAGAGTTGTTCCATTTTCACTAAATTTTTGCAGTTTAATAGCCAGATTTACTTTCCCCTAATAAATTTTAATAGGAAAACCCAAAAGGGGAAAATTTTTCCAAATTCCATCATTGTCTAAGAAAACTATGAAGGTCTAAGTTTTCTAGGGGTTAAATTAATAAAATAAAAAAATTTCTAAATAAAAGCAATATACCATGTCAGGTTTTTCTTAAAAATAAATAAAATTACAAAAAACCTTTATAAAAATTTTTATTTTTAAAAAAGGGAAATTAGGAAAGTGGTATTTTGGGTTAAATATTTATTTTAAATGACCAACAATATGTGCTGTGAAAGGACTTTTTTTTTAAAAAAAATTTTTCCTTTTTATCAACCTTTGTTATTTTTTGTTTTGAAAAGGGGGCTTTTTTTTGGAGAAGGGATTTGTTGAAAAGTATGGACCTTGGAATTTTAAATGATGCCCCACACATTTTTCCAAATAAAATTATAATGTTAGGAATGTTTGCCCAGGGAAAACATTTTAAATTTTTTTATTTTGATAAAAGCTTTTTTTTGGGCGCATAATTTCCATAATTTTTTCAAAAGTTATAAATGACCAAATTTAAAAAAAGGGAAATAATGGGGAAAACCCAAAACCTTTTTGCCAAAAATGAAAATTTCCCAAAACCTAATTTACTCTGGGTTTTTTTAACATAAGGAAGAAGAATTTATTAAAAGAAAATAAGATTTTAAAAATTTTTTGTGTTTTAAATTTTTTAAAAATTTTGAAATAAAACTGTTTTTTGGAAAAAAAAAATACAAAAATTCAAAAATAAAAACCCCATCCTTTTAAAAAATGTTTTTTAATTTTGAAAAAAACCAAAAAAAGTTAAATTTAAATGGGAAAAAAATTAATTTAAAAAATTACACCACATTTTTTAAAACGTTAAACTTGGCTGGTTAACCCCAAACATAACAAATCAGTTTAAATCTCTTTTTTTTGGTACCCCCTTTTAAAATTCCCTCTCTCCGGTTTAAATCAGGAAATGGTATTTTGAACCGGAAAAAAAAAAAAAAAGGGGACAAAAAAATTAAAAACTCAACCCGAAAAACCCCAACCTATTTAAAAAAATGAATTAAGTTTTTGGGGAATTTGAGCTGAAAATTGATTTTGTTAATGGAAATTTCCTTTCCCAAAAATTTGGGGGGTTTTTTTTAAATCTTTTGGGTTTTTTGTTCCCAAAAACATAACATTTTTATGTAACTCCCCCCCTTTCAAATAAACTTTTCCTTTCAAAACACCCCTCTTCCCCGGTGGTTTTTGTTTTTTAAAAGAATTTTTATTAATTTTTTCCTTAAAAAACTTTTTTTTCAAAAAGTTATTAGGTAAAAGGGCCCATTGGGGTAAAATTAAAACCCCGAAACAGGGGTTTTAAAAAAACAATAAAAAGTTTTTCCCTTTTAACATTTTTCAGAGGGGTGCCAAAACATTTTTGTTTTGTATTTTTTGAAAATTTCCCCTTTTTTCCTAAAAAGGGGGGGAAAAAAAAAAAAAAAAAAGGGGTGTTTTTTTTTTTTTTTTTTAAAAGGGGGGTTTTTTTTTTTTTTTTTCCCACAGTGTGGGGCCCCCCCGGGGGGTTTTTTTTGTTTTTCCCCCCTTTACTTTTTGGGTTTTTTTTTATTTTTTTAAACCCAAAATCCCCCCCTTTTTTTTTTTTTTTTTTTTCAAAAATTTTTTTTTTTTTTTTTTAAACAAAAAAAAAAAAAAAAAAAAAAAAAAAAAAAAAAAAAAAAAAAAAAAAAAAAAAAAAATTAATTAAAAAAAAAAAAAAAAACCCCCTGGGGGGGTTATAGAAGGGGGGGAAAAAAGTTTGGTTTATTTGTTAAAATTGACTGAACAGCTTTACTCTTACAGAAAATTCATAAAAGAACCTCATACTTTCTTGCATGCTTCTCAGCTTGAGGCTCCAGAAGTGCAGTGTGATCCCTTTCTTATTGAGAATCTCCATCAGCTAGTAGAAGACAGTGTTAGGATGAATCTTGAGAGCAGCCTTATCGAAAGGGTCTTGAACATAGAAAAGCAGTTATGGGTGTCTGGATGAACCTGAAAGATGCACCCATTGGTATTACTCTCCAAATCTATATAAAAGTTGATGTATGTGCGTGTATGTATGTATGTATGTATGTATGTTCCAGAATTACTTCTGAACGCTGGAGTGATTTTGATGTAACTTGGTACACATGTTTCTCATTGGTCAGTAAAATACTGTGGGTGAAATCAACCCTAACCCACTCCCTTCTGGGTATTGGGTGATCTTAGGTAATGTATGCATGTTATCATCAGTTGACACTTGAAACGACCACCAGAGGTTGAACTGGAGGTGACTTCAGCATTCTTTATGTTTCAGCACCACCACACCCCTGTTGCTTTTGAAATTAAATAGAGTTGGCTGGTTCCAAGCATCAACTGGATGATAACATACACACAAGACCGCAAGACAAGCACATTAGTGAGTCTTTATTGTTTGTTAATTTATTTTTTAAATTTTTTTATTATATTTTTCTAAAAAAATTTAAAAAAAAAAAACACTTTATTTTCTCCCTGTGAAAGTATAAAGTATAGGTCAGTGGTGTCAGTTTCATGCTGAACTTTCATGTCAGACATCACAAAGCATGCATTTTGTGCCTTAGAATGTGAAACAATGAAGATTTAGTTGCACTTTAAGCAGAGTTAGACAGAGAGGATGACTGTAACATTCTGCTTTATAGCTAGTCTTCCCCAGTACCAATTTCTCTTGTGCCTTAGGGAATATGTCTAGTTGGCACAGTGTGGCTGGCTCATTCTGACTTGGGTTTATGCATCCTGCAAGCAAATGCAATTAATTAACTGTAGGTTATAGAAGGAATCCAAAATGTGTGCTTGCTTCTCGTGTATCTTAATCTAGAGTAATTTAATAATTACCTGCATATAGAATGGAAAGGAAAAAAATCTGGGTCATACATTATCCTCACTGGAGCTCTTTTTGCAATTGATAAATGAAAGATTTGAGAAAACATTACACATCCATTGACACATGAATGTTTATTATATGTATCCAGCATCAAAATATATACTGTAAATTTTGTAAGAGAAAGTGAGGACAATAATAAATCCAGTAGTTGGGGTGCCAAGCTGGCCAGCTTGTGTAATTGGTTGCAAAAAAATGTAAAAACAAAAAGTCATCTCTGCAGTTGCACGATCAAAACAAAACTGTCTTAAGGTGGTGGAGCTTATGGTTTTGGCCCTTCCTACAGGAAGAGCCGGGTCCCAGTAGATAGACCACAAGAGTGATGTCAGATGTGCTCTAGCCATCAATCAGCCAATCTGTAGAAGGAGGATGAGAGAAAGGCATTATGACACAGTGCCAACCCAGGAGCGGTAGAACTGCAGTCACTTACAGCCCTTCCATTATCCCTATGTGCACTAAGCGTGACAATGCATAAGAAAATCTTTTATTATACAGTATAATCACATACTGTATACCCTATTATGCAATATATGATTACAAAATATAGATTTAGTTTTATTGTATTGATTTACTTGTTCAGATTAGAAGATTGCAATCTTTCAATCCATTCTCTGCAATCTCATGAAGCCTAAAAGCTTGAAATAGAAAAATATAGTCCATGTAGTTCTCTCCTGTTAGACACCTACATCGTCCCCCCAATGAACAGTAACATTAATATTTGTAGACTCCTGCAAAAAACTTTCTTGGAAGCAAAGAAGGATTTTACAGTTGTCAGTGTCAGATGTGAAACTGCAGACTAAAACCTTTGAATATGCATTCTTTAAAAAACACTTTCCAAGTGAAAGCTATTCCTAGAGCATTAAATGCCTTTTTCTCCCAGCAGCCCTTCTGACTGTTACCTTGGAAAATAATATAGCAGTTTTAAAATTGTTCCTAATTGATTTGCCTTCCTTGCATATTAAAGAGCTTGGCTTCTAAAATGAAGTGTTGTTTGATTTTAAATGGCTAGCGCACAGTAAATCTAAATAAATGGTTATCATCTCTGAATGTAACTTTAGTCACATTACCAAATGCAAGATCCTCATTTTCTTTGGAAGGAACCATTTTGTAGCCAACAGAATGTAGTTTTATTAGTAAGATGTCTATGGCTACAAAGGACACTATGACATAATTGGATATTATCATATTTTCTTGGTGGATGAGCAAACTCTGAAACTGAAAAACAGAGTGCATCAAATGTCCTTTGAACAATGCTTACATAAGAACAATTTGATGAGAGAGGTTGCTTAACCCAAAGAACTTGGAAATCCCTGTTCACCTAACTTTAGCAAAATATAATAAGTTGGGATGTGAAAGGTTCATAAAGTATTTCTATCTATTTCATGGTTATCTGAGCATGTCTTTTTGAGATCTAAAAGTCTTGCTTTGGACACTTAATAAAAGATGAAGTCATTACACTAAACATTAAAGAAATACTACACCTAAACAGATAAAGCAGCCCATGAGCAGCAATTAAGGGGATTCACAGACACAACACTTAGCAGAGCAATTCAAATTCAGCAGTTGCTAAGCCCATTGGCTCAGAGGTGTCACCACCTTGGATTGGAGCCTGGGCTTGGGTTAGCTCATAGTGAGCCTTGAGAACAGTGTGGAATACGGTTTGCCTCTGACCCCAAGTGAGGAGCTGGATGGTGTGCACAATGGGACAAAGGAACAAGTAGCTGGACGGGATTCCAGTCCATCACAGGGTTTAAACACATACACACACACATACATACATATCAGTGAACAATTTAGCATTGCTAGTTCACCTAACCTTTATTTCTTTGAACTATGGGAGAAACAAGAACACCTGTGAGAACACGAAAACTCCCAGAGAGGAGCATCTGGGACTTGAACCTTGTTCCTACCACTGTCATGTAACCTATTAATCTTTACTTTGTAAAACTGAAAAGACTGAACCTCTTTAATCAACATTATATGGTATGATATAACTTGCCATTTTGAGTGACATAGCTCAATACAGACATTAGACTGCTTTCCATCTATCTTTTTTCTTTCTCATCTTATCAAATTACGTTCTTTGGGGTAGAAACATTAGATAGAAATTAAATATTAGAATACCATAACACAGTTATACTGTAAGTAACAGCCCTGGCATGTAATGCCTCTAGTGAAAGGACAACTTTCTTTCAAACATTTTTGATAGCATTCTTGGCTTATCATGACTGGAAATGTCAAAGGATATTGAGTGAACTGGATATTGCTACTACAAGCTTGGTGTCCCAGTTATACAAATGTTTTATAATGTAAGGACCATCACTTTTCTCTGGGTGGAAAAAGTGTCAATTTCAATTACATTTTTGTACATCTTCTATCCAAATGAATTTGTCAGTACTTCCTATGGAATAATCCTTTTTAAAGTTTGGCTGCTTTAGGAAAATTGTAATTTGGGCTTAAAACCCCCTTCTAAAATATATATATTTGGGTTTGCATATGAAAGTGATTGAACTTTGCCCATTACTGCAGATGGTAAACCAATTTGGAAATATTGCTAACATGCTTTCACTCTTCTTCCGGCTCATCACCCTCTCCATCTTTGAAAAAACAACCCCTATTTTAAGTTTCTCAGTGCCTCTTATGTTTTCAGATGTTGCAAAAGTAAAGTAGCCTTCAGGTATTACTTTATTTACTCTCCCTGTGAGGTCTCTTTGTCCTAAAGGCATTTGAGATGAGCTGGCACTCAGGTTTGCCATATTATTATTATTATCATTATTATTATTATTATTACATAATTCATTTTATTTAATGGCACCTTTTAATGTTCTCAAGACACCTACAAAAAGCCAAAGAAATATACCAAAACAAAGAATTAAGTTAATAAATACTAAGAGAAATAAACAATAAACAAAAAAAAGACAATACAATGGAAAATGAATATACAATTAAAATAACATTATGTGTGCAGTGTCGATCATAAAAGTACTAAACTGTACAATCAAGAGACAAAATCAAGGGGTATGCAAGTTTAAAAAGACAAGTCTGGATTTGAAGATGGTAGGTAATCAATGCTGTGGTTATCTTGAGGAGGGGAGATCCATATGTGACAGGTGTCTGGTCACACTTACAGGTAATCTAACTTAGACACCATTAAAATATCCGACTACGCCACCCAGTTATATTAAGAGACTGGGAACTCTTGAAATTTACTGATAATAGCACACAGGTTTGTTTAAATTGGGTGAGTAAAACACAATGAAAGACACAACAGTAATTTCAGGAAAAACAACACTAAGTTCTATTACACAAGACAATATAGAATTTAAAAGATAACTAACATAACAAAATCTAAAATACCAGGAACAATTTCTTTTTTTTTTTTTAAAGGAAAACACACAATTGACACTCTAAAACTTTGTCAAAAACAAGAATTGGAGGATACAACCTTTAGTGGTGCAGAGTTCAGTTTGCGCACCGTTACCCTAACAATTAACTGTCCAACTGTCCATGATGCAGTCTGTTCCCCGGACACTCGTTCCCAACAGAAATTTTTATCAAAATTGTGGAACCCCTGCCAGCATCTCTTCGTCATTCTTTTTCCACTCTGGACTCCTTGTGCTGCTGTGATCTTGGTAGGCCCTATTTCTCGTCTGCCAGCTTTGCTCGGTGCTTTCATGCGGCTTCCCTCTCTCGCTGGACCCACAACTGGCATCTCCCTTGTGGAGCTGTCTCTGCCTCCTGGAAGTAGGTGTTGCTGTCCTTGTGCACACGTCATGCCAGCCATGTACCCTTGTTTGCCTACGAGGCCCTGTGTCTGTCCGAGAGTCTTGGCAGCATTCTCTGTGGACTGTCCCTCTCACTGCCTTCTCCTGCCCAGAAGTTTAAATCTCCTTTCGCCCCTGCCATTATCAGTTCTGGACAATCAGATTAAACAATGGAACATCTAAATTTCCTGAGTTTAACAATTAATGAAAACACAAGTTAACAAAATGTATTGTTACCAACCATTAATGAGTACAGATCTGCTGATTAGAAGCCAATGTTGCCAAATATGTTAATTTCCAAGTCAGGTAAATACAGACATCCTCCAAGGAAGGAGCAGTTCTGTTATCATAAGTTGGTATTGTTTGTAATCTAAACCAGCCAAAAACTTCAAAGTGGTGACTCCTTTGCAATACAGCAAATACCTACATCCTGCAGACAGCCTTTTAACTTCTCACCCCAGTCCCAACAATGGGTGCCTAATGGAACACCACACAGTGTACAAAAAAATGCCCCGCCTGACACATAGATGAGGAACAATAAAACTAAAGGATCTAGACCCAATGGTAGATAAACAAGCAGGAGTGTAGCCAAGAGATTTAAATAAGAAGATCTAAGAGTATGAGCAAGTGTATAAATAAGTAATAGATCTGAAAGATATTAAGGTGCCAGGCTATGAAAAAACTTTGAATGTTAATAGCAGAAATTAATGCAGTATTTAACAGGGAGCCAGTAAAGTATGGAAGTGGTAATAACTCAAGCAGTAGAATTCTGGACCAGCTGAATCCTATGCAGAATCTTGTGAGGAGGCCAGTCAATAGAGAATTACAGTAATCAATATGTGATGTTACCAGGGCACATACATGAATAGCAGTACTATTAGGTGTGAGGAATGGATGGAGACAATTTATATTGTGAAGGTGAAAATATGTGGACCGGGTAATATTGTTAATATGAGCTTTGAAAGATAGAGTTCTGTAAAGGATGACAACCAAGCTCTTAACCTGAAGGGAAGGAGAAACTATAGAACCATCAATGTTCAAGGTAAATTGTACATCCTATCTGATATTTGTATTTTGATTGCATTGCGAGTTCTCTTGAGAAATATGAATAATTAAAATGTTTTGGTGTAATAAAATATTGAACTTTTTGATTATTTTTAAGTTTTATTTTACCTTATATTTTTATTTCAGTACATTTTCCTTGTTACACACTCATCTATGTAGTGACTAGCTCTCTTGGCTGTTTCTGTTAATAATCATTTAGATAGTTTTCTCACTTCCATTCACTAGACTTGTCTTCTCTGTTTTGCACACTTCTTATGCTGTATTTTCTTTCAAGATACCTCCTGCACTAATGCATTGCTCCTAGACTTTTTTGAATGTTCTCAATAGCCTTTGTTCTTCCATTTCCTATATTATCTTCTCTATCCACACATAGATTTTATTTTTCAACATGCCCAATATTTTCATTCAGTGCTTATTTATTGTAAATTTATATAATGTGATTTTACAGTATCTGCATACAGCTGGAGGACAATCATATTGAATAACTTGCTTGTGTAAAGACGTAAGTGATAATTTCAAAGTTTGCACATCCATATGAAGGACCACATACTGTAACATTCCTTCACTTTCTCTATTTTCATATGGTCAGATGAAAAACTTGAAGTTCAACAAACACTCCAGTGGTGATAGGAGACAGGACAAGGTGAAAAGGTTGGGAGGCTCCAAAAGACCCACATTAGTAGGCCAGGAACTTCACTAGTTTACTCAAAAGAAACTATCTCTAAAAGAACCAGTCCTCTACTCCTACCTGTGGGCTTCAACCTTGTTGTATAAGCCTGGGCATTGTATTTTAAATGCAAAGGACCTAGAGATGAATGCAAGTCAAGATCCACGTGAAATTCATTAACCAGTGCCTTAAACCTTAAATTAAAGCTAGTAATCAAAGTCAAAGAGAATAAAGATAAAGTCAATAACGCAACAAAAGAATGTTTTAGTACAGTGTTTCAAGTTTATTTATCACACTCGGGTAAAACATGGCTACTCAAGCTGACCTTTAAACCCTATAAAGACGATATTAACATGCTTCCAGCAACCGGAAGACACATTGTAGTAAGTAGATCTACAAAATGGTTTCACAGTGAAATGTGAATATTTTTAAACTTGAAAAAAGATGCAAGAACCACAAAACAAACCTTAAATTTGGATTCTTTGTGTATTAAAACCTTATAATCAGCAAACAATTCCTATAAGTAATGCTTTACATTTACTTACATTAAATTTTATTTTCCACAATTCTTCCCATCCATGTATGCTTCTATGTCTCTCATAATGATTCAATGGATTCTAGATTATCTCCCAGATCCACCTAGCTTAGTATCATCTGCAAATGTAACCACTTTGTTATTTATATTCCTATCCAAATCATTTAAATATATTAAAAATAGTACTACGGGACTATCCCTTGTGGGACACCACTTTTAACATCATCTAATTCTGATAAGGTTCTTCACACTGTAACCCTCAGCTTTGTGTATTTTAGCCAGCTCTGCACCCATTTACACACTATACCCTGATCTCCAAACCTTTAGTTTGATATCAAACCTTTCATGTGGCACCTTATCAAATACTTTCTGAAAAGGGAAAATAAATAATATCATATGCTCACTCTGATCAAATCCTTTTGTTGGTTCCTCATAGAATTCCAGCTTGTTAGTAAGCGACCTCCATTGTCTGAACCCATGCTGACTTCTAAAACTCCTGCTCTTTGGCAACTCCGTGTTTGCAAGGTTAGCCTAATTAATATTTGGGTAGTTAAAGCTCCCCATGTCTTTAATATCCCCTCTAAACTGACTTTTTAATATTATTAAAAGATCCACATTGAAATTGCTGTCTGCACGGAGAGTCGTAACACTCCTAAAATAAGGTCGCTTTCCAGACAAATCCAAACAAACTCACAAGGATGTGGTTCATTGTCCAAATGAAAAAGACATGCATTTATATTTTGTTTTACATAACGTCAACTCATCCTTCTTTTCTGTTCTATGTATCATTCCTAAAATATGTGCACCCATCTACAGTATGTTTTACTCATCCTTATCCTTGTTGTTTAGCCATAATATCATAATTATGCTCAGTTATATAACTTCAACTCACTCATTTCATTTTATTTTTATTACCTCATGCATTTAGGCAAGCTATTTTTAATGTGTTATTTCTTATAATTTTGCACTTAAACTTTGGGCTAGAATTTACATTACTGTGCGTATTTGTTTTTACATTATTGCTTGTCTCTTCATGTACAATTCTGAATCTAGCTCTATCCTAAACTCCTCTTCTTCATCATTCCCTATTTTACACAACCTTTACTAACCTACTCATACTAACACATTGGTGCCTCTGCAGTTTAGAAGTAACCTGTCATGGTGGAACAGGTCCCATGTCTTACAAAAGGAGTTCAAATGCTCCATAGACTTATATCCCTCATTCTATATCAAGATTTAAGCAATGCGTTAAGCCTTCTGATCTCCTTAATCTTACTTGGACTGGCACATGGCACAGGCAGAACTTCGGAGAGGATTATCATGTCAGTTAAGCTCCTTAGAAGGCACCTGGCCTTAAATCCATCAATGTAGGGACATCACGGTACTTTGATCAGGTGGTGGTGGCGCAGATCGCCACCGAGAAAACCGAAAAAGAACAGAAGAGAAAGTAGGGGTTAGTACGGATTAAGGAGCCTCCAGGAATGATAATGATAGTTAAATGCATATACTGTATATCAGGATGAAGCTACGAGAAAGACACGGTAAAATAATGAGTTTTTAGCAGTTTTTTTAAGTTTATTGCAAGAGCACACAAATGGCAAAAAGGTAAAGCCTTCAAAAAGATCCATCAAATGCAGGCTAGAATCTACTCCAGAAAATAGGAGATAAGGCTCTAAATTAAAAAAGAATAGCAAACAGTCTAAAGAAATGCAAATTGTTTTCCTCCAGGGCAGAAACCATTTAAAATCTGTATGGGGTGAGATAAGTCCAAGATTCTTTATTAAACTGAAGATGTATTAACAAAAAGTTAAATAAAGAATAAATGACAGTGATCGAGATAGTAACAATGAGTTGGTTGATGAGGAACCGCACCAATGCAGAGAGTTATTTATACATCACAAGAGGTCTGACTTGCACTACAGCTACAAGCACTACAAGGACATTTGGCCTCCACTGAGTGCAAATAGTCATCAACTACTAAATGTGTTGTATGAAACAAGTGTGGACATTGCAAAGAGATGCTTTACATTTACGGCACGTGCGCTTCTAAGCCTGAAATAGAGTGGTGCTGTGCTTCTAGGATTCATTCAAATGAAGAATTTTTGTAATGTAGCAATGCTGGTCATAAAATTAACCATTTGTTTATATTTTGACAAGTTACCATTGATAATAAATCCATTGTTTTCTAATACATTTTGTGCATTTTAAAATTTTGATAGAGTTCATTATTTATCATACATGCTAGACCTACTGTATACTGAAGAGTCCTGGTAATGAATGCTGCAGCAGTCAATGTGTTAAAATAAATGTTTTCTTCCTTATAAAAGCATATGATTTTGCTCTCTACAAATACTGACACTTTATTGTACCATAAAGTGCCATACAGTGCTCTACTAAATTATTCTTTATATATCTTAACATCTTACATCTAAAATCACTGTCATTTTTAATTATTCATTACTCCAACTTCAGATATTTACTTACTGACTGGCAGGTTTCTGTCCTGTGCCCTGCCAAAGTCTTTCAGATGCTAGTTTTGAATACTAGTAGCTTTTATAAACATTTTTTAACTCTCTGCTACCTTTGCTCCTGTGTGGGCAAAGAAAAGAAAAAATGTTTTCTAAAGGGGAAAAACTTGAAACATTTCTGCGCAGCCAAAAACGAAGTACTTTTCCACCGAGATGTCATCCTTTAGTTTCCCAAAGGTTTGCTTTGATTTCAAGTGTACAGTCAAAAAATAAAGATTAGGTCTGAGACCTACAGCGGAAAGTACTGTGCAATGCCCCTTTTGCCCTATAGGAGCCACACAGTGAGGGGAACATGGGGTGGTTTAAATCTTGATACCTACCAATATATGACATTTATTCATTTTCAATATACCTATTTATCCCATAATGCTTCCTGCTTTTCTCAGTTTCAAAGTTTTGTTGATGTTCTATCAATGTTTTTAGGTTATCTGTTGCTTTGATCACGAAAAGATAGCCCATTTGATTCCTACCACCTCACCTCAGGTCCATTCTTCATATTCATTTGTTTTTTTTGAAAATTAGCGATGCCAATTATTTCTCCTGGTAATCTACCACTTGCCTTGCAACTCTTGTTGTTCTCAGAACATAAGCTCACATTGTCTTTGCCATGTTTTCCGTTGTGTGGAAGCAATGTTCTCTTCGTCTCTTGTACTAATTCATGTCTGAGAAGTAAGCTTTACAAAACCATGTAAAACATGCTTTGTTTTAGCAAACAGAAAATGTTTGTGCAAAGGACTCAAGGCACATTCCACATAGTCTGCTTATCGCTTTCCCTTACACATCTGAGCTACAAACAAAAGGAGCCAAGAAATCAAGTTGCATAATGAAGGGCAAGGGTTAAATTTTTGATTTACGTATTTTATAGGTATAT